>NW_021703777.1:27477238-27698622 GCF_005190385.1 Monodon monoceros | reverse complement strand
CAGGAGGCGAACCGCAGGAGGCGAACCGCAGGAGGCGAACCGCAGGAGGCGAACCGCAGGAGGCAGACAGGCGGCGAGGCGCGGGCTGAGCTCCAGGGCCCTTGGTCTTGACTTGTTGGACCGGGTTGGGCTGGGTATCGGGTCCAGTCGGCTGTCTGGATGTGACAGTGCTCCGACCGCCTGACTCGTCGCCAGGAAATCCGGAGTTCCCTGACGTCAGCGCATGGGCGGGCTATGGGGGCGGAAATCGCCATCCCGGGCCGCTGATTGGCTGCCTCCACTCCCTTTTACCTTCCAGGCAGCAGAGCTCGGGTGTGAAGTGACTCCCTTGTAACACTTAACGTCTTTCTGGTGAAAGAAAAGAGCCATAGAATTCATCCATATTTTTCTTCTGCTGAATGGAACTTCTTGAGCAATGAAGCTATAGTGTCCCTATATATTGAACTGAAAGCTCCTACATGGTAGATATAAATCTTGTTTTGTTTAAATCAGTATAGAGAGTAAAAGTGATACAATTTTAAAATGGTTCTCAGTTGTGACAGAGAAATGCCACTGTGCCATCAATGCAAATGTTGTGTCTGTTTTAAGTATTTTAAACAGATGTGTGTGGAAGCCTGAATAAGTGTAGTGTCCTGGACTTACCCCATTACTTGACATTTATAATTATGAAGAGCATGGAGTTTGATTCCTGGTGATCCAGGAGGTCTACTCCACGTTTGTTCTTCCTCAGGGTAAGTAATGAAAACACAAGTAAATGTCTTTTTCACATGACCATTAGAATACTTGAAAACAAATTATTTTTAAGTAAAAGCAAAAGAGATATGTTTTCTATCTTAAAAATGCACACCCTGGGACTTCCTTGGTGGTCCAGTGGTAAAGAATCCGCCTTCCAATGCAGGGGACACGGGTTCAGTCCCTGGTCTGGGAACTAAGATCAACTAAGCCAAAAAAAAATACTGTGTGTCTGGGCTTCACCCAAAGATTCTGATTTACCTGGTAAGGGGTATAGCCTGGGTACTGGGACTTTTTAAAGCTCTGGCTGCCCCTTAGAATCACATAAGGAGTTTTTAAAAACATGGTTGCCAAGGCCCCTCTCCAGACCAGGTAAATCAGAATGTCTGAAAGTGAGACCCATGCATGGGTTATTTTTAGGAAGCTGTCTGGGAGAGTCTAATATTTAAACAGGTTGAGAACTACTAAATAAGAATATCCCTCTACAAATATCAAATCATTATGTTGTACACCTGAAACTAATGTATGTCAATTATAGTTCAATTAAAAAAGATAAAGAAAAAAAAGAAATAGGTTGAATGGAGAGAAGCTTTGATTTGAATGGGAAATTGAGGTTTTGATTTAGATATTACTCAACTTTTAGGACCTGAATGTGAATTACTTTTCAAAAAGGAATATATTATTTTAATGTGCATAAAGATGTGGACTAGCCAAGAATATGCTTTGTATTCTTTTAATTTTATTCATTTAACAAAATGGTTGTATATGTGTTTGTGCAAGTGCTCATGCACCTGTATATTCATGTTGAGGAACAGACAGATGAATAGATGACAAATAGACAGGTAAAGGTAGAAAAGGCACATAGATCTCTACATCTTCAAAAAATAATTTGAAAGCAATATGTCACAACTTTAACAATTGTTGTCTGCAAGAGATGGGAATAAGAGATAACACTTTTTCATCTATCCTGTCCATCCTTATCTTTTCCTGTATTGTGCATTAACACTATGCATTAATTTTATACATAGTATAAAAACTTATCTAAAAAATTCTGATAAGGGGACATTGTACTGCTCTACCAAAGTCCACTACACTGCAAACTCCATAATGACAGGGACCACTATTGTCTTATTCACCACTCTATCTCCAGTACAGTATCTGGTGCAGAACATGCACTCAGTAAATGTACAATGAACCCATTAATGAATTAACTAAGTAGTTAGGTTCAAACACCTACCATTAAATTAAAATGGAAGAAATGCCTTTGACAAAGATTGTCAAAAGGAATGCTAAATATACTTTGAACCCAAGCCGTGCATTTAACACAGCCCAGGGAGTTTTTTTTTTTTTTTTCCAGTACGAGGGACTCTCACTGTTGCGGCCTCTCCCGTTGCAGAGCACAGGCTCCGGACGCGCAGGCTCAGCGGCTATGGCTCACGGGCCTAGCCGCTCTGCGGCATGTGGGATCTTCCCGGCCCGAGGCACGAACCCGTGTCCCCTGCATCGGCAGGCGGACTCTCAACCACTGCGCCACCAGGGAAGCCCCGCCCAAGGATATTTTTAATGGTTTCCTAACAATCAAACTTTCTGCACAGAAGCACGGATAATTATTTAAACAGCCACTATTCTCAATAAGAAAAATCATTTCTGTAAACTTAGAATCTGCACTATAAATATTTGCATCTCAATTTGTTTAAGATTCCAATTTTATTTTCATATTGGCTGATATGGCTTTTAATATTGCATTTTACCCAGTTCCAGAAGAGAAGCTTTCTAGCCACATTCTATCCCAAAATGTACTTTTACCACTATTGAGCTGATCAACATATTTAATCACCATACACCTTACCACCCCTTGTGTTTCTATCCATAGAGATTGTCTTGTTGACCTGTTTCAGTGCTGTTTCTGAGAAAAGACTTTCTCTTCCCAAGGGAAAACTACGAACCAGATATAGTAGAAAAGGCTGTAGACAGACCCAGGAAGTTGCTCTTGATGTATCAAGAAATGAAACAAGACAAGAAGCAAGGGCTTCCCTGGTGGTGCAGTGGTTGAGAGTCTGCCTGCCGATGCAGGGGACACGGGTTCGTGCACCGGTCCGAGAAGATCCCACATGCCGCGAAGCAGCTGGGCGCGTGAGCCGTAGCCGCTGAGCCTGCGCGTCCGAAGCCTGTGTTGCGCAACAGGAGAGGCCACAACAGTGAGAGGACCGCATACCGCAAAAAAAAAAAAAAAAAAAAAGACATGAAGCAAGAGCTGAGCTCTTGCTTCATGATGTCCCTTGTTCTCAGTTTCTTCATCTGAGTCTCCATTTCATTCTTTCACACATTCATCCGCTGAAATCCCACATTAGTAATATTACCCAGACATGCATTTTTGCTTGCTAAGCTTTCAATTTCCTCCATTTTATTGAGGCCTTTCCTCAGTGGACCTCCTCCCACCTTAGAATTTTACAGTAAACTTCAGTGCTGCCTCTCTGGCTGCAATTTCCATAGATGCTGACATTTCAACAGCAGGTTGAAAATGTAGGTCTTCTGGAGTCAACAGGCTTGTCCCTTTGGTCTCAGTCTGCACTTGACACACTAATCTGTCTCCCAATGTGTTGCTAGACCCACTGTCCACTGGCAGAGCTCTTCATTGAATTACAAAATGGGATATCAGGTTTCATAAATAGAATCAATTTGAAGTTTAATCTATCAGCAGTAACTGGTGAAAATGCAATTGGTACACTTTTCATCAGTTTGTTTTCTCCAGCCATAAAAGAAGAAACGTTTCGCCTTCCTCTAACATCAAATAACCTAGAACATTTTCCCCTTTTTCAAGTTCTTCACCTCTCTCTCACCAAAAATTAGAAAGGTCTCAACAGTTTCACACTGGGTATTATAAATTCCCAATTTAAGTTTGCATTATTTCTCAAGTGAAAACCTTGACTTTCTGGAATATTAATGGTGTCAAAAAACAAGTACCATCATTTGTATTCATCTGACAAACCTGTGCTTCCACCAAGTAGTGAAAACGTGATAGGCATTCCAGTGGCTACAAGTAAGATACAGGATTCCTTGAAAAGGACTTGTTGAAGTTGCTTCTTCCTAACCCAATGAAAACACATATAACAGGTAATATGTGAAGGACATTTGTCACTTCAGGAAGATTTTTAGAGCTAGCAGAACATGAAACACTCTAGAAACAGATACTCTGCCAATTTTCACTTAATTTTTTCTTCCCCGATTTTCAAGCTCTTTAAGGTTATCTCAAAAGAAATAGAAATGCACTCTCTTAGCCCAAGTCTTCACTATGTAAGAATTGTATTTACACCTAAACAAATGGCATTGTTAGAACCTGTATACCTACTATGGGTGAAACCACTGTCAGCATAGTATACCTACACATTTACTGTAACAATAGCTAACATTTTATACTGCTTTTATTCCTGCAAAGTTATTTCATATGTACACTTAATTCCTAATGATCAGTCAGGGTTTCCTTAAAATGGCTGCATGGAATTCTATAGGACTTACAAACAGAGCATTTCATACAGGAATAACCCCAAATGAGAAAGAAAGAATCTTGGATCTTTGTAATTGTTTTAAAAATTCCTTAGGCTGTAATTTTTAAAATAAATTCAAATAATACAAAAGTATGTAGGTTACAAAGTAAATACCATCTTTCACTTTGCCTGAGGCGCTTCTCTCCCTGCCTCTGAAAGGACATCAGTAACTTTTACCCATGGTTTAGCATATGCGTTTAAGTATAGAATTTGTATGTATACAACAAACGTTTTTGTAAAGAAAATTATATCATACACATTGTTCTGAAAACATCATTTTTTCTCACTCAAAAGTATGTCGTATAGATATTTTCTAAGTCTTTTTAACTGTGGCAGAATATCTGTTTCATAAAGCTGATGTTTAACCATTCCATTATTGATTTACATTTAGGCTAATCTCAATTATTTTTTTAAACACTCAACAATACATTTTATTTTATTTTAAAATTTATTTTATTTTTTGGCCGCGGTGCGACATGCGGAATCTTAGTTCCCCAACCAGGATTGGAACCCTTGCCCCGTGCAGTGGAAGCGTGGAGTCTTAACTGCTGGACCGCAAGGGAAATCCCTCAATTATTCTTAATTACAAACTCTGCTTAGGTGAATATCTAAGTACATAAGTCTTTACCTATATGTATAAAGTTTAAACTTTAGCTCAAGTGTTAAATTTTTTTTTTAATTTTGATAAAGATGTTCAGAGGGTCTTCAAAGAGGCTTAACCAATTTGTATTGCCACAAATAGTATATTCAGTCACCATTTCCCAACAAATTCACCAAACCTGAATACTATCACTCTTTTTCACTTTTTTCTCATTTTAGGGAGATATATGTATATCACATATATATTTCATAATTGCTCTAATTTCATTTCCCTAATTTTCATGGAAGAGTTAGAATTACTTCAAAAGTTCATGCATTTATTTGTAATATTTCATATGCTTAGCCCTTCTTTTTATTGGGTGATTTAAATTCTTATTGGTTTTTATATATTCTTTGTTATATACACATATATACATATTTTTTTCTAAAGCAATAATTTTTATTATATACACATATATACATATTTTTATACTAGTCAAATACTTGCCTTTTAAATTTGTTTACCTTTTAACATACTCAGTGTTTTTGTTTGTTTCATTAGTTTATAAAAATCAAATCTCTCTGGTTTCTTTCCTTTTTAGATTCCAGATTTTCTGCCTTATTTAGGAAGGCATTTCTCAAATGAACTCGAAGGCCACCTTTATTATTATATTAAATTCTTATATATACATGAATTTATTTGGAGATTCTGTTTGAGTCCCATCAGTCTATTTGATTTTTTTTGCATCAATGGCATTATATTTATATTTATTATATATATGATATTTATATTATATATAACGATTTATATATTATTTATATTATCATGTGTTATATAAGTAATATGAAAATTATCACATCATATATAACAGCGGTCCCCAAACTTTTTGGCATCAGGGACTGGTTTCGTGGAAGACAATTTTTCCACAGACCTGGGGGGTTGGTTTCAGGATGATTCAAGCCCATTACACTTATTGTGCATTTTATTTCTATTATTATTATATCGTAATATATAATGAAATAATTATACAACTCACCATAGTGCAGAATCAGTGGGAGACCTGAGCTTGTTTTCCTGCAACTAGATGGTCCCATCTGGGGGTGATGGGAGACAGTGA
Source organism: Monodon monoceros (assembly GCF_005190385.1). Lineage (NCBI taxonomy): Eukaryota > Metazoa > Chordata > Mammalia > Artiodactyla > Monodontidae > Monodon > Monodon monoceros. The sequence goes on along the minus strand of NW_021703777.1, from coordinate 27,692,648 downwards.
TATACAAAGCATGTTGCTTATGTCCAGTCTACTCTGTAATAGTGTTTTGGTTGCTGTCACTGCAGAAAACCCTGCTTCACAAAGATAGGATGTTGGAAATGGTAGCAGGCAGTCTCAGGCTATTCCGCCTTTACTTTAACCCAGAACGTATGGAGATTTGAAGCTGTCTCAGACATACTTTTAAGGCCACAGTCATTTGCAATCTCAAGTGGTTGATCCTCTTCTAGCACAGACAAAGTCTATTCAGCTGGGTTATTCACAAATGGGTTGTGGATCCATTCCTTCCCAGTTCGGGGGTCTTTTGTGGTTGGGAAGCAATGCTCAAACTCTCTTGAAAGCTGATATAGGTAATCATGCACCAGCTGGGAGAAAGAAGGCCCTGGCTCAGTCTCTTTCAAAATCTCTGCTAATGTTTGGAACATGTCAAAAATCCCAATGTTCACTCGTCACCCCTATAATTCCAATTTTGCTTTGAATGAAGGTACTTTAACTGCTGACTTGAACACAGTTGTTATTCTCCCCTGAAGTGACACACTGGGTTCATTGAGCAGGTTGAATATGTCACACGAGTAAGCAAGTTTTGCAACCCATTCTGTGTCACTGAAATGTGCTGCCAGTGGTGACTGTTTCTCTAAAAGAAATCTCTGGAGCGTCTCTCATGACTCAAAAACTCTGGCCAGTGATCTACCTTTAGAAAGCCATCTCACTTCTGTGTATAAGAGAAGACGTGTGTGCTCTGCGTCCATCTCCTCACAGAGCTGCATGAACAGTCGTGAGTTAAGGGCATGTATTTTAATGGGGTTGATAATTTTAATTACATCCTGCAAAATGTTGTTGAGTTCAGGTGACATTTTTTGGCTAGCCAGCATTTCTCTGTGGATGACATAGAGCATAGACACATTCAGATGCGACCTCTTTGACCCGAGTAGTGAGACCAGAAAGCCGTCCAGTCATGGCAGCCTCTCCGACTGTAATATACCTACACAAAATAACCAATTCAGTTTTCCTGATGTGTAATCATTCAAAGACTTGAATAGTTCTGCAGCTGTGCTTTTGGTTGGCAACAAAAGTGCACATAACATATCCTCATGCACATCCTCCTGAAAAATATATCGCACAAAAACAAGCATTGTTGGGCTTCCCTGGTGGCACAGTGGTTGAGAGTCCGCCTGCCGATGCAGGGGACGTGGGTTTGTGCCCCGGTCCGGGAAGATTCCACATGCCGCGGAGCGGCTGGGCCCGTGAGCCATGGCCGCTGAGCCTGCGCGTCTGGAGCCTGTGCTCTGCAACAGGAGAGGCCACAACAGTGAGAGGCCCACGTACCACAAAAAAAAAAACAAACAAAAAACCAAGCATTGTTGCCTTGTTGTCAACATTGGTAGACTCGGCAACCTGGATTGCATACCATGGGGACTCATTAATCCTCTATAACAATTGTGCCTTAATATCCTCTGCTATTTCATCAATTTTTCTAGTTATGGTGCTAGATGACAGAGGAACACGTGCCACCTTTTGAACTGCAGCCTCTCCTAAAAGTTCACAACAAATGTCCTTAGCAGCAGGAAGGATCAACTCTTCAGAAATAGTAAAGGGCTTCTTAGCTTTAGCAATGCGGTTAGCCACTAAGAATGATGCTCTCAGTACAGACATATTTGATGAAGTGGTGGCCTTCAGTAATTGCCTCTGCTCTTCGTGTTCACGTTTTTTTCTTTTGAAAAACTCCAAAGGTCTGTGTTTTAATGCAGGGTGCTTGGTCTCTATGTGGCGAAGCAGTTTTGAAGGTTTCATGGCTTCATTGGATAGCCGGTCACCACATATTATACAAAGCGTCTTGGAGAATGTGAATCACCTGTTGCAATGAACCCATAATTTAAGTAGCAGTCTTGGTATTTTCCTTTCAATGCAGCTTTCTTTCTGTTGGCAGTCTTAGAGTCTTCTGCTGTCTCATCATTGTGTCTTTCCCACTTTTCCAAGAAGCTCTCCAGTGACGTTTGTGTTTTACTCATTTTGGCTGGGGTTAGCCTGTGGGCTTACCAAAACTGTGACTGAGATAACTGCACAGTGTAGGAAAGAGGCACGGATGGAAGTGGTAAATAAAATAATGGGCGGGCCATGTGCAGACTAAAATATGTGTTGGATTCTGACTTAAAACCTGCCACCAGATGCAGTTGTACAATTGAAGTACATCAACTCACTTGCCACTATAAAGCCTGCCACCAGATGCAACTTAACTGTCACTTGCCACTCACTGATAGGGTTTTGATATGAGTCTGCAAGCAATTGATTTATTATGGTCTCTGTGCAGTCAAACCTCTCTGCTAATGATAATCTGTATTTGCAGCTGCTCCCCAGCGCTAGCATCACAGCCTCAGCTCCACCTCACATCATCAGGCATTAGATTCTCATAAGGAGCACGCAACCTAGATCCCTCGCATGCACAGTTCACAGCAGGGTTTGTGCTCCTATGAGAACCTAATGCTGCCGCTGATCTGACAGGAGGTACAGCTCAGGTGGTAATGTGAACAATGGGGAGTGGCTGTAAATACAGATGAAGCTTCGCTCACTTGCCCACCGCTCACCTCCTGCTGTGTGGCCTGGTTCCAAACAGGCCACGGAGCAGTACAAGTTCATGACCCAGGGTTTGGGGACCCCTGATATATAGTGTAATATAAACAGTATGATAAAAGGCTAACCTTATATGATTTCTACATAATATATATTTTTTTAATTTATTGAATTAAACAGGATTTCTCATCTAATGTGGAGTACTACCAGTTGTAGTGAACGTTCTTGCTTTGTGCTTGGCTCTAATTTCAGTATTTTACTATTAAGTAAAGTTTGTGCTTAAGGTCTTTTATAAATACACTATGTTTGGTTAAAGGATTTTCTCTTTATTTCTATATTGCTAAGAGATTTTATCAAGAGTAGGAATTTTTCCGTATCTATTGAGTGATCTCCTTCATACACACACTTTTAATTTATTGATAGAATGAATCATGCTGGTAACTTTCCTAATGTTGAACAATAGTTGCAAACCTGGAAATAAACCTTCTTGGTTATGAGGTATGGTTACTGCTTCAATTTGCTATTATTTTACTTAGGACTTTTGCATCTTTATCCATAAGTGAATGTGCCTTTAGTTATCATTTTGGGGTTTTCTTTTTTCTGGAATCAATAGTAGGATTTTGCTATCCTGTCTACATTGTAATGAGTTGGAAAGCTAACCAATTCTAAGCCCTGGAATAGATATTATAGAATAATAAAACTCAAAACATACTGAAAGCTGTAGAGTTCACTATGCATTTAATTTAAACACATAAAACAGATATTATATATTTAGGCTATGCTATTTACCATCCAATCCCACCTCTAAGGATTGACAAAAAGCATTAATTGGTGTGACTAGATGTTATGTCATGGATCCCAGATATTTATAAACAAATCCCTGACTACATAGTTTCTGGAATTAAGTGTTTACTCACTAGATTAGTGAAGATAATGTTCAGATGTGAACAACAGAAACCTAAAATAATAGTGGCTTAAATAAGTACGAAGTTTATTTGTCTCTCAGGTAAAAAGAGGCAAACAATCCAGAGAGGCAGTAGGGCAGCCCTGTTTCACAAAGTCCAGAGGGACCCAAGTTCTTTCTCACTTTCCACTCTGCCATCCTCTGGGCATGGTCTTCACTCATGGACTGAGACAGAATTACAGCCATCACATATATCCTAAACAGCATTTTAAGGGAAAGAGATAAGAAAGCTCACTGTGTCCATGCCAGTTGTCTCACATGGAAGGGTCTTAGAGGCTGCCACAGGGTATTTCTCCTTATGTCCCTTTGACCAGAACATAGCTATATTTCACACTTCTCTACAAAGGAAGCTGGCTAATATATTCTATTATCCTAGGAAGCCATGTATCTAGCTAAAAACCCTACTGTAACAGGAGAAAAGTAGAAGTAGATATTGAAAGAAAACTAAACATCTCTCTCACTACCATTTCACACACACTTGCAAGAAGTCTGCATGCTATTCCCTAACCTCCTCTGTCTCATGAAGGCAAGCCCCTGGGGACAAATGTTTCTGCCCAGAGAGTAGAGAAAGATCAGTACAAATTAATCAGTACTGATGGAGAAAAGAACTTAAAGAGCATGACTTACTGCCAGTGGATCAGTGGTGCCATACTGATAAATAAAAAAACAGAATATTCCTTGAATGGAGAAATTGTACCCTAGTCTTTCAATCAGCCAGTATATTCTGGGCACCCGTTATGTTAACCCTGTTCAGGTGCCATGCAGATCACAGCAAAGTTGTTTTAGGGAGTTTATAATATAGTTGGAATGATGGCATATGCAAATAAAATGTTATACAACCCAATAGTTATTAATAACAAAGTAAGAAATGTGACGTCTCCGTATGATTGAGTGACAGCCGTGATTCGAATAGACAAAAATGGGGATTTCTGCTTCAGATATTATGGTGGCTAGGAATTTGGATGGATTGATTATCTTTCCAAAAACAACTAAAAATACTGGATTAAATATAAAAATGTCAGGTTAAAAATATTTATGATATTAACAAAGTAGTAAATTACTGCCAATCAAAAGCTAAGTGGAAAAGAGAATCCAAAGAGTAAGCAGAGGACTAAACTGCTTTTGCCATGGGGGCATTTTCTAAACCCAGAAACTTGAATTTCATTTTTGCAGCCTCAGAGAGTCATGGGATTGAAAACAAAAACAAGGTTACCCCAAGTTAGAAAGTCTATAAGAGACTTTTGCCAACCAATTATCCAGGACTTCAGGTGGCCACATGCTCAGTGAGAGTGAATCAGAAGTAATCTCATCCCTCCCTCCCCACCTCCAGGAGGCTACAAGAAAATTTGCCTTGGTATTAAAGAGAGCAAAGAGGATATATTTTCCCTGAGAAGTCATAATCTTAAATAAGTTTTGTATAGATTTGTAGCTCAAATCCATATCATTTGTGTGGTCCAAAAGACTTCAGACCATAAGTTTAGTTTGAAGTTGTCCCAGGCATAATTCTTTCAAGTATATGGCAGAAACAAACAAAAATACTCTCCAGGGCTTCGCTGGTGGCACAGTGGTTGAGAGTCCGCCTGCCGATGCAGGGGACACGGGTTCGTGCCCCGGTCCGGGAACAGCCCACATGCCGCGGAGCAGCTGGGCCCGTGAGCCATGGCCGCTGAGCCTGCGCATCCAGAGCCTGTGCTCCGCAACGGGAGAGGCCACAACAGAGAGAGGCCCGCGTACCGCAAAACAAAAAAACAAAACAAACAAACAAACAAACAAAATTACTCTCCAGATATTTAGAGAAATTCATATTTACCCAGGGACTCAAAAATTCCCATAAATAATTTCCCAAAGAAAATAAGCAACTTAGGATTAAAACTTACTATGTACACATCAATTCAAGCATTATAAGAAGAACAATAACGAAAAAGCCAAAACAGAATGAGAGTTCAGATATTTGAATAAATATCTCTAAGTTATAAAATACCTAATAAAGAGAAGAATTAACTTATCAGTGGGCACTATAAAAAGTGACCCACAGACCTAAAAAAGAATAAAAGAGATATTTTAGAAATAAAAAATCATTTACTTAAATTTAAGAACTCAATTGATATGTTTGTGAGCAACTTAGACACAGCTGAAGAAAAAAATTAAGAACTGGAAGATAGGTCAGAAAAAAACTACCTACAATGCAATACTAAGAAATAAAGAAATGGGGGGAAAATGAAAGGAAATTTAAGAGAGATTGAGGATAGCGTTAGCATGTTAACATATTTTCTATCAAAGCTTCAGAAGGAAGGAAAGCGAGAATGAGGCAGGTAAAATATTTGGGAAGATAATGGCCAAAAATATTCCAGAAATGATGAGACATCAATCCACAGATTTAAGAAGCCAAATACATCCCCATCAGAAGAAATTTCACATTATAGTAAAGCAGCACAACACCAAAGACAAAGAGATGGTGTTAAAAGAAGCTGGGACGGTGGGGGGAATCTTTCAATAAAGCAACAGACTGACATCTCATTTCTCAACAGCTTCATTAAGACCAAAGCCAGTGAAATGATACATTCAATGGTCTGAAAACAAGTGACTGTCAATCTAGAATTCCATATCCAGGGAAAATATCATTTTTAAAATATGCATTTAAAAATAATTGCATTTTTCTTATAAACAAAAACTGAGAAAATTTGTCACTAGCAGACCTTCACTCATAAAATTCTAGAGGATATTCCTCATATATAAGGAAAGTGATCCCAAATGGATACACTTGGGATCAAGGTACAAGAAAGAATAAATAGCAAAGAAACTAGCAGGTGTTTGTGTAACTCCAAGTGAGCTTTGATTATATAAAATCAATAACAGTAACAATGTATTGTGGAGTATAAAAAATGATGTAATTAAATTTCCTAGCAAAGTAATACAAATCAAAAGGAGAGTAAATGGAATTAAAGGTTTTTAAGATTTGTATTGTGTAGGAGAAAGGTAAAGGTTTTGTTTGACATTAGAATTTGATGTGTTAATTATTCACATTATAATTTCTAGGGAAACCACTAAAAGAAAGGAAACATAATACAGTATACAACTTCCAAAGTAGGAGAAGAGAATGATAAAAAATAATCAATTCTAAAAAAGCAAGAAAGGAGAGAAAACACAGGACAATTTGAAATGTTAGTAATTACACTAAATGCACTACATGTTCTAGTTAAAGGACAAAAAATTTTAGACTACATTTTTTTTAATTCCAACTGTTTATTAAATATAAGAGATATAACATAACAGAAAAAACAGAAAGGTTGAAAACGAAAGCATGGATAAACATATACCATACAATGCTAATCAAAACAAAGTTGGTATATTTTCATCCATTATCTTCCCAAATACTGCCTCTGCCTCATTCTCTCTTCTTTCTTCCTAAGAGCACTGATAAAAAAAATAAATATATGATGTAGAAACAAACAAAAAAGTAGAAATATACAGAAGACTTGAACAAAATGGACAAAAAATGAGGGATTCCCCCTTTTTACCTCCATGCACCACTATTGTTTCATTTTAAAATAAGCATATTTTATTCTTATAATTTGATTTTTGTTTAATTAAAAGAGCTGTCACCAGCTACTCAAGTACTTATTTGTTCAAGCAAATATTTAGTTCCTCCCTGTGCTGGAATACATAAGAGATGCTCTTATTCACACTTTACAGGTTCAAGAGCAGGCTCTAAGACCCCCTATGCCAAATATAAGGGACACCCAGCCTCATCAGTGACAGCAGAGGCAAAGCCTTGAGGGGCACAAGAAGCCGGTAGCAACTCTAAGTTCGGTGGAGTTTGGACTGGACTTCCTGTGGGCACTATAAAAAGCCAGGAAAATTTCATGAATACAGGTCAACATTCCTGAAAATTTCTGGAAGTCAGAAAAGGAACTTAAGGAAAGGAACTCCCTGGTTTAAGGAAATATATATTAGGATTTATCAAGATTTGGCTAAATATGTTAATGAAATAACATCTGTGTTCACCAGCTGCCTTCACCAACTTCCCTAGAATGTATTTGGAGAAATCCCAAATTATAAAACTTAAAACTATGGGATGAAAATGTAGCTCAGTCGGCTTGAGCGATTAGGGTGAAACGTATTTGATTTCATTTTGTAATTGGGATAAAACATTTGCAATAGCAAATTAATGCATTTTAAGGGTTTTTTTTCCCTTAATACATATTCCCCTCACATCCTTTCACCTCCAAGCTGGTGCAAAGAGGCTGATCTTGAATACCAAGAGTACAGATTAGGACTAGCCAGGCAGAGTGAGAAGCTGTAACCCCTGTAGGGAGGCAAGAAATGACATAGGACATTTAGGATAATATAGAGTTTTGAGGGCTTACAACACATGGCAAAGCAGGACTAGAAAGAAATAGAGCTGCAAACATAGGAAAAATAGCCTAGTGCAGTAGTTTTTAAAGTGGACTTTGCTAAACCATTAGGTTTTTGTCATAAGAGAACCACTGCAGAAAGTGAAACTGGTCCCCACCCCCATTTCAACCAAACAAATGACCCACCTAGGTGGGATTTCATTTAAAGAAAGCTTGCACTGCTTTTTAAATGACACTTTAAAAATTTTAAACCACTTGTAAAAAGTAAATAGATCTAGATAATTTTTAATTGCCCCACTGACTGTGGAACCTAAATAAAATCACATTGAACCCTCAGCATCACTATCTTTTACACCCTAGAAAATGTAATTCCCGTGATCATGATCTCAGAAAAATGTTGGTTCTCTTACTATGTACTAGAGCCCTTTCAAGTACTTTATGTGCATAACTGCAGCTAATACTCACAATAGCCTTTGGATATCAAGACCACTTTTATACTCACTTTATAGATAATGAAACTTGGGCTTAGAGTGTTTTCAAAATTACCTGAAGTAAAAAAATAGTAACTGTCAGATTTAGAAAGAGTCCAGGTTTTCTCTCTTCAAAGCCCATGTTCTTCACAAAGTCACAATACTTGAAAGCAATTAATTGTTGGTTTATCACATTTCAAGCATCTGGGCTACATAAGAATTCTGTTATCCATCCTGTCATTTATACCAGATCATGAGCTTAAACCACACTGAAAGAAAAGTAATCTTATGGGGTCAATAGAAATTGGAGCTAAAAATAAAAATAAAAATCTACACCAAAATTCTAGATTGCTTACTAGTATTACTAGTTTGTTTTTTTGAAGATTACCATGTCCTTATGTAAGCAACTATTTTTCCTTGAAATTAAGGGTTTATTTTTTCTTTTTACACTTTCAAAACACTGAAAAAAACAAACAACCTGAAAAAAAAAAAATGGCCAAAAGAATGGAAGAAAGAAAACTGGAGAGAGCACCAAATGAAAACCCAGCAGGAAACTTGAACACTGTGGTTTATTGTCTTCAGAGGGAAAAGGAAGGGCCTTCCAAAATGCTAATATTGGTACAGCTTTCTGACTCATGCCTTTATCCCCCACAGCACCTGGCATATTGCTTTGCATAATCAATATTAAATGAATGGATGGATGCATATGAAGCTCCAAGCTCCAAAATGCTATATTTCAATTCTCCCCCTCAAATCTAACACCATACACTCACTATATTTCTTGAAGCCTCATTACACTGAAATCAAAAACAGGATTTAGGCCTTATTAAGGGCACAAATTGCTTAATATTTTGAGGTTTAACGTAACAGATACCCCATCTTTATATGAACACGTTTGTTTGAGTACCATGTTTTTGCTTATAATGCTGCTCTGGTTATCTATATTTTTGTTATATAACAAAGTACCCAGAACTTGGTGGCTTAAAACAACAATTTATTATTTTCTCTTATGGTTCTATAGGTTGATTGGTTCTAACTTGGGCTTTTTTATGTGGTTGCAGTCCAATGGCTACTTGGACTAGGGTCATATGAATCCTTCACTGGGCTAGACGTCCAAGATGGCTCATTCTCATGGCTGGTCACTAATAATGGCTAACAACTGGGGCTAAGCTGGAGTTCCTACAAGTCTTCTCCATGTGTCTTGGACTTCTCACAGCAAGTCAGATTGATTCTGAGAGGAAACATCCCAAAAGATCAACCAAGAAGATATGAAACTTCTTATAGCCTTGGCTCAGAGGCTGCAGAGCATCACTCCTGACCCATTTTATTGGTCACACTAGTCACTAAGACCAGCCCATACTCAAGGGGATGGAAATTAGACTCCATCTCTTGACATGAGGGGCAGCATACAAGAGCAGAGAAGGAAGAAACTGGTAGTGGCCATCACTGGATACTATCTACACAAATGCCTAAAAGTTACAGAATTTTTAAAAGGTTAGATGTAAACTACTACATCTGAGAGTTGTGGTGTGTTAAAACTCATCAGGAAGTCCTTCTGGCATAACTGTGAACTGAATTTCATGGTGAAAAAAAGGGTTTGGGCTGTATACAAGCTTTCCAAAAAACCACAAAATTTCAAAACTTCATTCATTGAAATAATTTGGCAAACTATAGCATAATTTCCATGGTTAATAAAATTTCAAATGAGTATATTTCAGTTCCTTCTAAGAAAACACATGAAACAATACCATTATTGTTTATCTCCTAGTACTAAATCCTACGTCTTCTGATTGGCAACTTTATACATTGTGAAAAGTAAGATATAGTCTTACCATGTCTCCTGGATCTTAATGGAAAAAAAGTAAAGAATGGCTTGCTTTGCCCTGCTAACGTATTCAACAATTAGCAATAAGAAGAAAAGAGATACTTTTTTATTGCCCGTAATTTGTCAGGATCTATTTGTTTTGCATATTCATTTAATCTTCATAAAACCCCAAAAAGGTGGGTATGATTAATTCCACTTTGCAAATAAAGAAACTGAAGTTCTTTGAGGTTTAGAAACTTACCCAAGTTAATGGAAAGAATAGTGTTAGGGTCTTGAATTTTTTTCTCACACTATTTCTTCTCATGAGGCAAAGTGAGTATACGTGTGTGTGTGTGTGTGTGTGTGTGTAAAGAGAGCATTTATGTATATATACCTTCATAAAGATGGAGGCAGTTTGGTAACAATATATTCCAATATAAAGGAGGGAAAAAATTGAAAGGAAAATGTATTTACCCTCCACTGGTTCATCTGATATGTGAAAACTGAAAAAGAACTACCTACGTTTGTATAGAAATCCTAGAAGGACTGCTTCATCTTCAGTGATTTAGGGAATGAAGTAATTCAAATCAGTGAGGAATGACATGAACAAATTTCTTTATAGGCACTATTTGATGATGTGGTCATTCTATACTTCTATCAAATATACTGAAAGAATGTTACAGGTAATATTGCTTTATATTATTTGCCTTTGTGACTAAGTCTTGATCTAACCTGGTAAAATAAATAACTAAGTGGATGAATCTGAAGTAAGATTTGCACAATTTTTTTAGTTGAACAAGGTTTACAGCAATACTCTCACCTTTCTGGAAAAGAGGAAGATTAAATAAATTTAGAGCTTTCAACAAAAGCCTAAAACCAAAGAAGACCAAGACATGGAATCTGAGTCTGACAGATAGATGTATTGTGTTATTTAAATATTAGCACAGATGCACTCTTGAATGTGAAGCATTAAAATTTAAGTTGTTTATCTCTCAGACTGATTTAATTTAATATCATGCAAGGCAAATAGACTTTTGCTTATTCTGGTAAAGTAGTGCTGAATCAATTGTAGCCACTGCCTGTTAAAAGAGGAAAAAAAGAAAACATGTAGCAGCAGTCATTTGTGTATGTCTGAAGAACAAAGATTTTAAGTGTTTATGAAACAGTTTTTTTAATTTCTTAATTTCTTATTATAACCTAAAAATATGCAGGTCTCTTGGGTCTTTGCTATGATGGACCAATATCTTCTAGAATAGGCAATGATGGCTGACATGACAACCAAGGTCAAATAATACCTATTTTATGTGGCACAGTCTGTCACAATAGCAATGTTGGATTTAGTAAATATTCTTCATTTATTAGTAAGATCGTTTTCCCCATATCTAATCCATAGTCACATCTGCAATGCCTGATGTAACTCGGTAGATATCTTAGGAGTAAATTGAATGTATCTTTTTCTGTATTATAGGGAGGCCAACATCAGGCCACATCCAAGGCTTCCTACTAATTTCTGAATGCTCTGTGAATTGTACATATATTTATAATCCCTAGATATATCAACATAGGTAATTTACACAAATACTTTGGCCATTCTGACTTATGGGCTCAATCAAATCCTTCAAAACCAACTGGCTCATTTATGAACAATGCAGTCTGACGGATTATTTTAACATTGCTATTTCCCTTAACAACTTGCCTAGATATGTCATCTTTACTACAACTGTTCATAAGGTTTCTCCTGGAAAGCTGGCTTATAGATAAAATCACAAAGTGTGTGGAAGAATACATCCTCCTCTTCCTATGTTTCAAACTCATACAGCTCTACTTGATTGTCATGTTTTATGAGGAGACAGCAGTTTTAGAAACAAGTCTTGTCTTTCACATAAATCTCTTATCTCGGTCTATGTTCAAGGCTCAGGTCTGCTGCAAAGGCTGATGTCTAATGCACAGCATCACAATCTCTAAAATTGGAGTCATTTAAAGGTTTGCCCATGCCCCCTGTGAAATGAGAGATTGGCAGTGTTAAATTTGTAGATAACCATTAAGGTAGTAATCCCAAAACACTATGTTTCTTAGCAACCTCTATTCATGTAGGGTGGCATTTGCTGTACATGCTCTAGTCCATCTAATCAAATGTCCTGCCCCTAATAGGAATCAACAAACAGCCATTTCAGAGGGAGAGACCTTTCTTTTTTTCTTTTATCTTTTAAAAAAATAATATAGCATAAGAAAAAGCACAGCATGGAAAAGCCTCTCAATCCTAATTCCCATGGGCAATAAATTCATATTGAGAAGCATTAAATAACCTTTCTCTTCTATCTCCACTGATCAGGCTACAAGTGCCTGGTGGTGATCATAAAATTTTCCAGCATTTTTGAAAACCCAGACACAATAATTACCTCCATAAATCCCACTCAGGTCACACAGCTTGCTCTCTCAGCACATTGCTGTCTTTTTTAAATCCACTTTTGCTTTCTAAAATATATTCTGGGCTACAAGATGTGGCTTCTCAGGCTAATAGGGTGCCCATTCCATTCTTCGGCTTGGCTCATGCCTTGTTCATGTGCAAACCCAAACACAACCTTTTTTAAAGAGTGTCTGTCGACCGCATATGCCCTTATTCAGTCTCTGTAAGTAGATACTAGTGAAGATGAAAATTCCATCATCTCAGAAGTTGCAGACCCGCTTTGGCTTTGGCCTTGTAACTCCACAAAAGTGTTCTAGAGTGTTGAAGATTGAAGGTATCTAAAGTTGGAGAGCAGCATATCGTTGATAGGAGTGACTGTTTGCCAATCTCAACTATTGAAGGAGCATTTAAGACTTCTACTCAAAACGCTTTCCTTTTACCATCTGGTAATATCCTCACAGCATTACAGCAAAAGCTTCATAGTGACAGTCTTACCCATCCTCGCACAATACCGTATACAAGGAATCTACTCAGTAAGTTTTTTTTTTTTTCCAATTGAGTTCAGCTGTGTGGGCATTAACATCCTACAGGGAGCCCAAACAACAAGGCACCAATTAAACTATCTAATGGTAAAATGAAGCAGTGTTTACCACGTTTTGTTTTCAAAAGAAAGCCAGAATAATCTCCCGAAAGGCTTCCATTAAACTTTCCCACATATGGATTTTTAAAAAGTATTGGTAAAACTAGCAGAAAAAGTACAGGTGATGTGGTTTACATGGAATTGATATATTTATGTATTTATTCTTTCCTAGCAGGAGACATTTTAAAAGGAAGAACTTAGTGACACTGAACAGTATTCAAATCCTACCTTTTCCACAGACAAAGAATATTTCCTAGTGTTTATTGAAATGACAGTACCTTGCATCAGGATTATAGGATTAAATGACAAAATGTGTTAAAAGCCCCTAGTAAAATGCCTAGCACATAGCAGATCTCAATGTTTATTGGCCTGTACTTAACCAAATGTGAAGATGGAAGAGATTCTTCATTCCACCCAGGTGCAAGGCCTTAGAGAACTTGCCAAAAGATTTGCAACACGTGGGATTTGCCAGAAGCATTTCCACCATAGAATGAGATCTAGGTGGGCATAAACCCTATTCATCCTGAAGAAATAGCTTTAGATTTACGTCACTCTGAAGAAACATATTAAAATTTCGTATTTCTTTCTGAAGTCTTATTCCTACTGAGTTAGTGAGCTTGTCATCTGTATATAAAGAAGACTCACTTTCAAGGAGAATGAAATATAGTTCTCTTCTGTAATCAGGGACTCACCTCTGTATCCTCCCTAGTAACATCAGCCATCGTGACTCTGGCTCCCTAGCAACCATGTCTTTCTATATCAGACAGCTTTATTTGAAACAATCTTCACTGGAGAAATGAGAGGAGAAAAGAGTCCACGTAAATTTTTTTTTTTAATGAAATATCCATGAGAATCAGTACAGTCAATGCTCCCTTGGGATGCTAAGCAATTTTCCTTGTATAATTTTAATAAAAAGTTAAAAGAGCATAGATTTGTCAGAGACCTGAATATATATATTTCATCAGGTAAGTACTTTGTCCCAAACCTATACTAAAAGAGCAGTAATATAAGAAGTGGCAATTCTGTTCAAACTAGAAAGTTCTAAAGAGCAACACACCAAATATTTCATGAGAGCTTTGTGTTTCTAAACACAATTTTGATGCAACAGTCTGTACTTTGAGTCTTTCTGTCCTCCGGCCTCTGGGTGAGCTCATTTCTATATTGAGTTGGTTCTCAGTGCCAAAGATCTGACAGAACATAGGAAAGTTTAACCAAATAATTCACTTTATTTGAAACAGATTTACTACTGTCATCAGGAACACTGTGTCCCTCCTGGCCTCATTTTATGGCCCAAGCACCTGATGGGCTTGTTCCTGACACACTCAGTGCTCGTCAGTCCTCACGACCTGCCTCAGTCTTCCTCACTGACCCTCCGTACAAACTCCACTTCAGGTCCACTATTTTCCCAGCCAAAAGCAGTGATCACAGGTAGCCAAACTTCATTTTCTCATTGCCAACAGAGTAACGTATGTTCTTATCCGAGTGAAGAAGATACCAAAAAAAAATCATGCTTTACAAAAATGTTTGATATTCTAAACCCAGAAGTATCTAATACAGATATTAAGCAAATAGTACCACCTAAAAAATTATATATTATGCTTTTAAATCTTATTCTATGCATAGATATATGATATCTTAATGAAAGTATTTTTTTAAAACTTTCAATAATAATGATAATAATAATGTGTTTATAAATATATAGCATCTTAAACTTTTCAAACTATTTTAACATTTTTTATACAGGGTTATCTTGAAAAACAGTGAAACAAAAAAGGCAAACTCTTATTATCCCCATGTTATAGACAATGAAACTAAGACAGTGACTTGTTCAATGTCATATAGTAAATTAGTGACAGAACAGATCTAGAACCAAGGTCTCCTAAGTACGAGTTTAAGACACTGAGGGAAATCCTGGGCCTCTTTGAGTCAGAACAGACTAGAGCAGATAAGTCTCTTCATTGTTCTTCATTGTGCTTCTATCTTTCCAGGTCCCAAGGTCAGTCCCACCTTAATTGATGTTCTTTCTCTCCTTTCAGGCCAATGCCTATTTTTCTTTTTTAAATAAATAAATGTATTTATTTATGGCTGCATTGGGTCTTTGTTGCTGCACGTGGGCTTTCTCTAGTTGTGCTGAGCGGGGGCAACTCTTCATTGTGGTGTGAGGGCTTCTTATTGCTATGGCTTCTCTTGTTGTGGAGCACGGGCTCTAGCTGTGTGGACTTGGTAGTAGTTGTGACACATGGTCTCAGTAGTTGTGGCGCAGGGGCTTAGTTGCTCTGCAGCATGTGGGATCTTCCCAGACCAGAGCTCGAACCTGTGTCCCCTGAATTGGCAGGTGGATTCTTAACCACTGCGCCACCAGGGAAGTCCCAGGCCAATGCCTATTGTAATTGCTCCCAACTCATAGAAAAACAAGAGAGACTGTGTTGATTTCAATATCTGGCTTTGCAGCTCTACTTACAAGGGAAGGAGAATAGCATAAACATAAGATATATGCCACCAACCAAGATATTTAACAAGGGACCCAACAATTTAGACAACACTCAGTTACTTAATACTTCCTACCCCCCAGGCACTTTTCTAGGCCTTTGGGGGAAAAAAAACAACAATGAAGAGAAGAGACAACAATCCATCCTCATGGGACTTACATTCTAGGAAGAGGAGACAGACAATAACAAACATAATATATAGGTGAATTATATAGCATACGAGATCATGATAAATCCAAGGGGCTCAAAATAGGGCAGGGTAGAGAGTTTGGGAATGCTGGATCATGGGTGGGAGCAGGGCTGCAATTGTCAGTGGTGTGATCAGGGTATAAAACAATGGACAGTACATAGTCCCTCCTCCAAAGAATCTAGCAGAACCTTGGGAAGAGAAGAGGAACAGAGCAGGAAGGACTGACCATACACAGAGTATTAACAAATATGACGCCACCATGAACATGTTTTAATACTCACTACATAGACTATGTCTAAACAGGATAAGTCCAGAGGTTGCCTAACATATACAATTCAATTTACTTCCCCTACAACCTCTGGGGTTACGTCCCTCCAGGGACTAACCTATGAGATCTTAATTTATGTTTGCTTCTGTGTTCAGGCTGAATAGATTCCCAGGTTTCCTCATACTCCATATGTATCATATCCTGACTCCTCCTCAAGACAAATTCTGGATGCAAGAAATTCCCTTTTTAAGGAATGTCCTTGTAGTTAGCACCCACCGAGTTCTGGAGCCAAGGTCAACTTGATTCCAGATAAACTGCCATCTCTCCTCTCCATGTCCGCTGGACTCATCAATGAGGTGCTCCTGGGCTGATGGGCTTGAATTCCACCTACTTTCCATCCAAGGCTATTTTACCCCAAATCACACTCCCTTCAAGAGGGAGCAGGACACCTTGTCAGTTTAGTGCATTTTTCTCTCTTCCTACTGTACCTCCAGGGTATCCCACACTGTCTTATCCAGAATATCAGTTCCTTCCTCTTTTGGTCTTCTTTCTTTCCTCCGACCAATCTGTAGACTCTATACCTCATAATAATTTACAAATTTCTGTTTTCTCTACCTGATGTATCCAAATAGATCAGCACTGCTAAATGCTTCTACTAAGAGCATTTGAAACATGATAGGTCTTGGATACAAATTGCTGCCTATTATCTCTCCATAATAAGAATTCTCTCCTCAGCCAAGTGGAAGTAGAAGGTCAGGTTCCAAGGTAGCCAGCTAATTTAAGCTCAAAATTCGGCTTCTGGAAAATTAAAATGAAAACCACCAGAGAACCCAAATATAGTTTAAACCCCTACTGTCCTTTGATTGTACAGATGCTATCAAGAAAGGTGGAGCCTGACTGGGTAAGTCAAGTGTAACTACCAGAGATGAAAAGAGAAATTTAACCACAGATGGAAAAAGAAATACAATAAGCTGTTACGTATATGTAATTCTTGAAAGGTTTGGTTTTCAATATATGAAGAGCAAGAGAATATATTTAGGTAAGGACTCTTTTTACAAAAGGAATCAGAAAAAGAAAGGACGAGTATTTGTAGAGCTTATTTTAGTATACTTTTTTTTCTAAACATCAAAAGTAACAAATGACATTCTAAACATGACATAATTTATTCCTTAAAGAGAAAACTAAATATAGAATCTACTTTTGTCTACATTAGTATATTTATTGTATGTTATATTTATTTTATTTATTATGTATGATGAATATTTTTCTTTACTAATGTTTTCTAAAATTAAGTTTTTATTGTAAAATAGTATATGTAAAAATTATAAAAAATTTTGAAGATGCAGAAAATCGTATATCACATATTACATATATAAAAGCATTGCTTAGGTGCCAAAAATACAAGTTTATGCCCCAGGGCAGAATGTATACCATTCCACACTAGCCTGGTTCCTTGGTTACCTTTTGGTCTTAAATACAAGAGAATTTATATTTCAATGATAACATCAATAATAAAATTAAACTGAAATTAAGAAGGAAAGAAATATGCCAGGCAAACTATATATATATATTGGTATAAAATTCTTCCCTGGCCATCCTCACTCCTGGGTCCTACTGCTGGCTCTGCCATTAACTAGCCATGTGATGGGGAATCTTTGGATAAATCACTTGATGTCTCCTAGTCGAAGTACCATCAAATTGATATTTCTCAAAGCTAAGTATCTAGGATTCAGATATTTTAATCAAGTACATTAAATAAAAGCCAGTCCTTCTGGAAAAAATAAAATAGTAATAACTCAACTATAAAATTCAACTTTTACATCTTACAAATTACCTATACAATTTATCTCCTAAACAGTAGCCTTTTATGTTAATTATCTGAGAATAAAATGAAATATCTTATGAATTTTTTCTTCTTATTATTGCTTTTTACCCATATTCTGAGAAATTTTTGAAGGAAAACTAAGTAAATGTATTTCCTTGCTTGAGGACAGAAATAAGTACAAAACTATCTAATCCTAGTTCCTATAGCTAGGTTGAGTAAGTTTAAGCAGAAAAAATTTAACCATCTAAATTTACCGAGAGTGTTGTCAGGATTAAAGCTAGGCTCTTCGAATAAAGCAATCATGCTGAATTACAAGAACAGCAAAATAAAAACCAGATTTTTCTCAAGAGTATAGTGAATGTCTTTGCCTACACCCTTCAGTTCTAAAAATGTTACATACAAAAGATCTATCAAAGATTAGGTATCAATAAGATTAGAGATCATTCTTCCAGTCTTTAAAATTCATTTCACTTTTAGGATATCTCTAGAAACCAACCTAACCCAGGTCACTCTTACTTTGAAAGCCAGGTCCCAGCAATTCTGGGACTCTTCTAAATTGGATAATCAGCAAGAGATTCCTTGATATTGGGTGCTTTATCTACATCTAGGAAATAAAAATAGTTAACTCAAGAATCTCTTATGGAATTTGTTCGTAGCTTATTTTATCACTTATTCACAAATATTTCTTGAGTGTCATCTATGGAGGCACTATTTTAGGCCCTTAGGTCAAAGATCCTTGTCCTCGTGCCTTTGAGAATCTTATATTCTAATCTGCAGAGACAGACAATAGATGATACACACTACAAATGAGTAAATAACATAGTGTATTAGAATGGTAAGTGCTGTGAGAAAAAGAAAAAGTAGAACATGGTAAGAGGGATAAAGTAGACCAGGATGGGATGGTTCAAAGTGGGGTTGGGATTGCACCAAGATTTTTGTATTGAGTATTAAGTACCTAGAAGGATGGTGTGGCCATCAAATGACACTAGGAATATGGAAGGAAGAGCAGGTTGCAGAGGGGAGGGTCATGGGGCATGTGGGCTGAAGTTTGGAGATTTGGGGCTTAGTTTGGGATACGCCAAGAATGAGATCTCTATTAGAAATGAGCGTCTGACGACACACTTGATTCTACATTATATTAAGATGGAGTGGGAGACTGATTTTTGTCATACTCATTCAGAGGTAGGGAGAAATTGGAAACGTCTGAAGAAAAACAAAGATACAGGTGTCCTACTGAACCATTAGCCTTCTAAGGAAGAGCTTGAGTTTTGATATAAACAAAGTTAAAAATCTTTCTGTCTCGTCAAGACATGTCCATATAAGAATGGTTGTATTTTACTTTCAGAGATGTAATAAACTTCATAGGAAATAGACACTTGGATCTTAAAAGAGAATGACATAAATTATAAGCCACATGGACAGGTTTCACAAAGGGAAGAAATGACCTTCCTTGGGGATAGGGAACTCTAAAACAAGCAACTTTTCCTTCTCTGGTTGCCCAAATTCCCATTGCCCTGAGACCCAGATTCTGAAAGAAAGAAGCTGTAACTAAAGGATGTTGGCAGTGGACAGTGACATCTCCTGCTACAGAACAGATGGCATTGAACTTAGTTGGAGAAAGTTGTTAAATGCTTCATAAGAATCTCTGATTTTATGAAACCCACATAATATCTAGAAAAAAATGGTTATGTAATATTTTAACTAAATGTTTTTAATTTTCCTAATTGACCATATATTGACACTTAAAAAAATGATCTCCCAGTAAGCTGAGTTGGAGACTTTCGAGTAGTGAAGGAGTAAGGAGTTGCAGCTCCCACTGAATCCACTACACCTTTGTTTAGCTAGAGCATCTCTTCCTTTGTGTCACTTTCAGAACTTCCCAACTTGTATCTCATTCATCTCCATCTCAGTCTTTGTCCCAAACCACGTATCTGAAGCTCACACAACACAAAATAATCCTCTCACATCATCTCTGG
Source organism: Monodon monoceros (assembly GCF_005190385.1). NCBI lineage: Eukaryota > Metazoa > Chordata > Mammalia > Artiodactyla > Monodontidae > Monodon > Monodon monoceros. The sequence goes on along the minus strand of NW_021703777.1, from coordinate 27,672,695 downwards.
ATTTTATGCTTCTAAAGTCCTAGATCCATATTAAGCAGGTTATAAAATCACAATGGGTGTGTGTGTATATATATATTTTGATACACACACATTTCAGATCCTTAGCATCCTTATCTAGATGCATTAGTAGAGATTCAGCAAAAGTTGCCTATCTATTGATTGTCCCCCAGTGTGTCTGAAATTCAGCTTAAATATTGAGACAACATTTGAGATCATTTAATCCCCATTTCACTTTTCTCCACAGGACAATGACCAAAATGTTGAAGGTGATGGAAGAGATTAATTTTAAAGTATTTTAAAAACTATTTCTGTCTGTTCCTCAATAATCATAAATGTATTTTTAAAAGATTAAAAAATGTAATTAGAAAAGAAAATTCCATTTGCTTCATATCTATTGCAGAACTGAATCAAATTACTTGGATTTGGTCAAGATTTCTGCTTGATTAGCGTTTTATGATTCATTTAAAGCATCATGTGAATTGTAGAGCATTGCTGAGCCAAGACAGATTTGATCTGTGAGCACTTTATTAAATCTGACAAACCCTAATTTGGTTTGTTTTCATTTCTGTAGTGTTTAACTAATGCAAAAAAACAAATTACATGTAAATGATGATTAAAATCTTGTTATCAAAAGAGGTACTATCACGTTGCTTTAAGCCTGTTTATTGGAGTATCATCCTATTCTCTAGCTTTTAAGGAAAAGAGGCAAATATCTCAGTTAATTACTGCTTCATTGCTAGTACCCCAGAACAAGCACAGTTAAGTGTTCAAAGTTCCAAAGTAATTGGCAAGGACTTAGAAGAACCAGGACGTATAAATTTGCGCTAACAACTTAAGCTAATTGGCAAAATGGAAATAAATACAAGAATGTAGTGATTATCTGGCACTGAAATAAAAAGAACGGCTGACGGTGAGCACAAGCCAAGAACACAAGTTCAACTAAACCTGTGATAGTTGCAAGACACCTTAATTGGGATTTCGAATGAAATAGTGTGCTCAGAGCACCTCTATTTGATCACTGTGCATGTACCTGAGAGGGAAATGTCTATACAGACAAAGGGCCACAGTAAGTAACAGCTCTTTATGTCTACACTTTCTCTACAATATATACTAGTAAAGCAGAGGAATCTCTTTGTGAATGCAGAAAAATGCCTCAAAACATTATTTGTCATACAAATTGGAAAAACTGTCTCTATGGCATTGAAAAAGCCCCCAAACACAGCACATTCCCTGAGTGATGTGTGTTATAGGGAGATGTTTCCACCTGGGTGGCATAAGCCAACCAAAGGAAAAAAAACCCTAGATCACTGGTGCTCCTCTAAACATCACCTGTTATTATTATTCTGTTCTTAGCTTGATTGTCTGAAGTCCTTGAACAGAGCATATACTCTCCAGAGCACAGCTAAGGGAGGGAGATTTTTTTTCTAACTTGCAAAGTTCAACTGCAGCAAATCGTTAAAAAAAAAAAATTACTGGTTGAAACCTTTGAGGTGGAGTCCAGCCATAAAATGAAACAGATGCTTTGCAGTGAGGGAAGGACGGTGTGGTGAGGCAATACACTTTTACAGGGCAAACACGGCATCAGGATGGTAGGTGCAGCCGGCTTCTCTGACAGTAGCTCTATGGTACTATTATACACGTGACAAACAGGAGCAGGGAATTCATACACAATGCCAGTATCTTAACTTTATATTTTCCTTATTGAAATACACATCAGTTTTATACTTTACTCCTCACCTCCATCCCATCCTCAACCCCTTTACTTCTCTCCAATCCTGAGGATGTGCTGGAGCTGACCAGTAGCAGAGACAGTGGTGGCTGTGACATTCTCAGGACTGGTTCCCATTCTACCTTTCCAGACTCATCTTCTACCCTTTACCCACTGTGCTTCCACAGTTTCTATGTCCCCATCGCAGCAAGCAGCTCCCCACTCCTGGATCCTCTGCATGCTTTGATGACATCTTCTCTATCCTGAGAACATCCCTGACTGGCTACCATCCACCCACCCTAGACCCAGCTTAGTTGTGAACTCCTCTGTGAAGTTCTCCCAATTTCTCCTAACAAGGAGGGGTTCAGAGTCAGAGATATGCTTGAAAAACCCAGTTCTGCCACTTACTATGGGTATAACTCCTGCTCATGTGATGAATCCTGTTTTCTCATTTGTGAAACAAGCATATTAACAGGTGTCTTCCCTGGCAGTCCAGTGGTTAAGACTTCACCTTCCAACGCAGGGGCTGCAGGTTCAGTCCTTGATCGAGGAGCTGAGATCCCACATACCTAGTGGCCGAAAAACCAAAACAGAAGCAATATTGTAACAAATTCAATAAACACTTTAAAATTGGTGCACATCAAAAAACAATCTTTAAAAACAAAAACATGTGTCTATCACTGTCAGCTGCCTCTCAGGGTTATTATCAAAATTAAATCTTTAGCACAGTGCCTGGCGCAAAGTATCCATCAATGGTTGCTGTAATTATTATCACCTGTTCTGCCAGAACACTTTGTCGTGATTCTATAACGCTGTTTATCGGATCATATAATAATTGTTTGCTTGTCAATCTCCTAACTAAAAAAGCTCTGCTCAGCTCTGTGCCTCCAATAACCAGAAGGAGCCTGACACCTAATATATAATAAATACATGTGTGCTTAATTAATATCCATCATCAATGCTCTTTATGATAGTGTTTTAAAGGGCTCTTAACGAAAGCTTTCACATACGTACGGCTTTTTCGTATCCACAGCTCTATGGATGAAATGCAAATAGAAGAATACAGCTCAATAGTACAATCGTTCAGAAACCAGTGGTAGCAGGCGTTTCTGGAAGTAGAGGAGAAGGCAGATCGGAAGATAGGAAAGTACGAGAGAGTCTGCCTTGGGGAAACTGGGTCCCACTGAATGTTGAGTCCCTTGGCCAGGGCATGTGGTGGAGTTTGCATGGAAGAGGAAGTCACAGTCAAAAATTACAAACGGGGGGGTGACCTTGAAGATGGCGGAAGAGTAAGACGCAGAGATCGCCTTCCTCCCCACGGATACACCAGAAATACATCTACACGTGGAACAACTCCTACAGAACACCTACTGAAGGCTGGCAGAAGACCTCAGACCTCCCAAAAGGCAAGAAACTCCCCACGTACCTGGGTAGGGCAAAAGAAAAAAAGAAAAAACAGAGACAAAAGAATAAGGACGGCACCTGCACCAGTGGGAGGGAGCTGTGAAGGAGGAAAAGTTTCCACACACTAGGAAGCCCCTCCGCGGGCGGAGACTGCGGGAGGCGGAGGGGGGAGCTTCGGGACCGCGGAGTAGTGCACAGCGACGGGTGCGGAGGGCAAAGCGGCAAGATTCCCGCACAGAGGATCGGTGCCGACCGGCACTCACCAGCCCGAGAGGCTTGTCTGCTCACCCGCCGGGGCGGGCGGGGCTGCGAGCTGAGGCTCGGGTTTCGGTTTTGGACGGAGCGCAGGGAGAGGACTGGGGTTGGCGGCTTGAACATAGCCTGAAGGGGTTAGTGCACCACGACTAGCCGGGAGGGAGTTCGGGGAAAAGCCTGCACCTGCCGAAGAGGCAAGAGACTTTTTCTTCCCTCTTTGTTTCCTGGTGCGCGAGGAGAGGGGTTTAAGAGCGCTGCTTAAAGGAGCTCCAGAGACGGGCACGAGCCGCGGCTAAAAGCGCGAACCCCAGAGACGGGCGGGAGACGCTAAGGCTGCTGCTGCCGCCACCAAGGGACCTGTGTGCGAGCACAGGTCACTCTCCACACCCCTCTTCCGCGGAGCCTGTGCAGCCCGCCACTGCCACGTTCCCGGGAACCAGGGACAACTTCCCCGGGAGAATGCACGGCGGGCCTCAGGCTGGTGCAACGTCACGCCGGCCTCTGCCGCAACGTCACGCCGCCTCTGCCGCCGCAGGCCCGCCCCGCACGCAGTGCCCCTCCTTCCCCCCCCCCCACCCCCGGCCTGAGTGAGGCAGAGCCCCCGAATCAGCGGCTCCTTTAACCCCGTCCTGTCTGAGCAAAAAACAGACGCCCTCCAGCGACCTACACGCAGAGGCAGGGCCAAATCCAAAGCTGAGCTCCTGTGAGCTGTGAGAACAAAGAAGAGAAAGGGAAATCTCTCCCAGCAGCCTCAGAAGCAGCGGATTAAAGCTCCACAATCAACTTGATATACCCTGCATCTGTGGAACACCTGAATAGACAAGGAATGATCCCAAATTGAAGAGGTGGAATTTAGGAGCGAGATCTATGATTTTTTTCCCTTTTCCTCTTTTTGTGAATGGGTACGTGTATGCTTCTGTGTGAGATCTTGTCTGTATACTCTTGCTTCCACCATTTGTCCTAGGGCTCTATCTGTCCATGGTTTTTTAAAAAAATTTTTTTTTCTCAATAATTAATTTTAATTGTAATAACTTTATTATACTTTACCTTCGTTCTTTCTTTCTTTCTTTCCTTCCTTCCTTCCCTCCTTTAGACAACGAATCACCCCAAATTGAGGAGGTGGTCTCTGAGAGGAAGATTTATGATTTTTCCCCCTTTACCTCTTTTTGTGAAGGTGTATGTGTATGCTTCTGTGTAAGATTTTCTCTGTATAGCTTTGCTTCCAACATTTGTCCTAAGGTTCTATCCGTCCCTTTTTTTTTTCTAAATATTTTTTAATTCAATAACTATATTATACTTTATTTTATTTTTACTGTATCTTCTTTCTTTCTGTCTTTTTTCCTTCTTTCCCTCCTTCCTTCCTTCCTCCCTCCCTCCCTCCCTCCTTTCTTTCCTTCTTTGCTTCTTTCTTCCTTCCTTCCTTTCCTCCTTTCCTTCTTTCTTTCCTCATACTTCTACTAATTCTCTCTACTTTTTCTCCCTTTTATTCTGAGCCGTGTGGATGAAAGGCTCTTGGTGCTCCAGCCAGGAGTCAGGGCTCTGCCTCTGAGGTAGGAGAGCCAACTTCAGGACACTGGTCAACAAGAGACCTCCCAGCTCCACATAATATTAAACGGCGGAAATCTCCCAGAGACCTCCATCATAACACCAGCACCCAGCTTCACTCAATGACCAGCAAGCCACAGTGCTAGACAACCTATGCCAAACAACTAGCAAGACAGGAACACAACCCCACCCGTTAGCAGAGAGGCTGCCTAAAATCATAATAAGGCCACAGACACCCCAAAACACACCACCAGACGTGAACCAGCCCACTAAAGAGACAAGATCCAGCCTCATCCACCACAACACAGGCACTAGTCCCCTCCACCAGGAAGCCTACACAACCCACTGAAACAACCTTAGCCACTGGAGACAGACATCAAAAACAACGGGAACTACGAACGTGCAGCCTGCAAAAAAGAGACCCCAAACACAGTAAGATAAGCAAAATGAGAAGACAGAAAAACACACAGCAGATGAAGGAGCAAGATAAAAATGCACCAGACCTAACAAATGAAGAGGAAATAGGCAGTCTACCTGAAAAAGAATTCAGAATAATGATAGTACGGATGATCCGAAATCTTGGAAGTAGAATGGACAAAATGCAAGAAACAGTTAACAAGGACCTAGAAGAAATAAAGATGAAACAAGCAATGATGAACAACGCAATAAATGAAATTAAAAGTACTCTAGATGGGATCAATAACAGAATAACTGAGGCAGAAGAACGGATAAGTGACCTGGAAGATAAAATAGTGGAAATGACTACTGCAGAGCAGAATAAAGAAAAAAGAATGAAAAGAACTGAGGACAGTCTCAGAGACCTCTGGGACAACATTAAACGCACCAACATTCCAATTATAGGGGTCCCAGAAGAAGAAGAGAAAAAGAAAGGGACTGAGAAAATATTTGAAGAGATTATAGTTGAAAACTTCCCTAATATGGGAAAGGAAATAGTTAATCAAGTCCAGGAAGCACAGAGAGTCCCATACAGGATAAATACAAGGAGAAATACGCCAAGACACATATTAATCAAACTGTCAAAAATTAAATACAAAGAAAGCATGTTAAAAGCAGCAAGGGAAAAACAACACACAAGGGAATCCCCATAAGGTTAACAGCTGATCTCTCAGCAGAAACCCTACAAGCCAGAAGGGAGTGGCAGGACATACTGAAAGAGATGAAGGAGAAAAACCTGCAACCAAGACTACTCTACCCAGCAAGGATCTCATTCAGATTTGATGGAGAAATTAAAACCTTTACAGACAAGCAAAAGCTGAGAGAGTTCAGCACCACCAAACCAGCTTTACAACAAATGCTAAAGGAACTTCTCTAGACAAGGAACACAAGAGAAGGAAGAGACCTATAATAACGAACCCAAAACAATATAGAAAATGGGAATAGGAACATACATATCAATAATTACCTTAAATGGACTAAATGCTCCCACCAAAAGACACAGATTGGCTGAATGGATACAAAAACAAGACCCTTATATATGCTGTCTACAAGAGACCCACTTCAGACCTAGAGACACATACAGACTGAAAATAAGGGGATGGAAAAAGATATTCCATGCAAATGGAAACCAAAAGAAAGCTGGAGTAGCAATTCTCATATCAGACAAAATAGACTTTAAAATAAGGACTATTAAAAGAGACAAAGAAGGACACTACATAATGATCAAGGGATCGATCCAAGAAGAAGATATAACAATTGTAAATATTTATGCACCCAACATAGGAGCACCTCAATACATAAGGCAAATACTAACAGCCATAAAAGGGGAGATCGACAGTAACACATTCATAGTAGGGGACTTTAACACCCCACTTTCACCCATGGACAGATCATCCAAAATGAAAACAAATAAGGAAACACAAGCTTTAAATGATACATTAAACAAGATGGACTTAATTGATATTTATAGGACACTCCATCCAAAAACAACAGAATACACATTTTTCTCAAGTGCTCATGGAACATTCTCCAGGATAGATCATATCTTGGGTCACAAATCAAGCCTTGTTAAATTTAAGAAAATTGAAATTGTATCAAGTATCTTTTCTGACCACAACGCCATGAGACTAGATATCAATTACAGGAAAAGATCTGTAAAAAATACAAACACATGGAGGCTAAACAATACACTACTTAATAATGAAGTGATCACTGAAGAAATCAAAGAGGAAATAAAAAAATACCTAGAAACAAATGACAATGGAGACACAACGACCCACAACCTATGGGATGCAGCAAAAGCAGTTCTAAGGGGGAAGTTTATAGCAATACAAGCCCACCTTAAGAAGCAGGAAACATCTCGAATAAACAACCTAACCTTGCACCTCAAGCAATTAGAGAAAGAAGAACAAAGAAACCCCAAAGCTAGCAGAAGGAAAGAAATCATAAAAATCAGATCAGAAATAAATGAAAAAGAAATGAAGGAAATGATAGCAAAGATCAATAAAACTAAAAGCTGGTTCTTTGAGAAGATAAACAAAATAGATAAACCACTAGCCAGACTCATCAAGAAAAAAAGGGAGAAGACTCAAATCAATAGAATTAGAAATGAAAAAGGAGAAGTAACAACTGACACTGCAGAAATAAAAAAAATCATGAGAGATTATTACAAGCAAATCTATGCCAATAAAATGGACAATCTGGAAGAAGTGGACAAATTCTTAGAAATGCACAACCTGCCAAGACTGAATCAGGAAGAAATAGAAAATATGAACAGACCAATCACAAGCACTGAAATTGAAACTGTGATTAAAAATCTTCCAACAAACAAAAGCCCAGGACCAGATGGCTTCACAGGTGAATTCTATCAAACGTTTAGAGAAGAGCTAACACCTATCCTTCTCAAACTCTTCCAAAATATAGCAGAGGGAGGAACACTCCCAAATTCCTTCTACGAGGCCACCATCAACTTGATACCAAAACCAGACAAGGATGTCACAAAGAAAGAAAACTACAGGCCAATATCACTGATGAACATAGATGCAAAAATCCTCAACAAGATACTAGCAAACAGAATCCAACAGCACATTAAAAGGATCATACACCATGATCAAGTGGGGTTTATTCCAGGAATGCAAGGATTCTTCAATATACGCAAATCTATCAATGTGATAAACCATATTAACAAACTGAAGGAGAAAAACCATATGATCATCTCAATAGATGCAGAGAAAGCTTTCGACAAAATTCAACACCCATTTATGATAAAAACCCTGCAGAAAGTAGGCATAGAGGGAACTTTCCTCAACATAATAAAGGCCATATATGACAAGCCCACAGCAAACATCATCCTCAATGGTGAAAAACTGAAAGCATTTCCACTAAGATCAGGAACAAGACAAGGTTGCCCAATCTCACCACTATTATTCAACATAGTTTTGGAAGTTTTAGCCACAGCAATCAGAGAAGGAAAAGAAATAAAAGGAATCCAAATCGGAAAAGAAGAAGTAAAGCTGTCACTGTTTGCAGATGACATGATACTATACATAGAGAATCCTAAAGATGCTACCAGAAAACTACTAGAGCTAATCAATGAATTTGGTAAAGTAGCAGGATACAAAGTTAATGCACAGAAATCACTGGCATTCCTATATACGAATGATGAAAAATCTGAAAGTGAAATCAAGAAAACACTTCCATTTACCATTGCAACAAAAAGAATAAAATATCTAGGAATAAACCTACCTAAGGAGACGAAAGACCTGTATGCAGAAAATTATAAGACACTGATGAAAGAAATTAAAGATGATACAAATAGATGGAGAGATATACCATGTTCTTGGATGGGAAGAATCAACATTGTGAAAATGAGTCTACTACCCAAAGCAATCTACAGATTCAATGCAATCCCTATCAAACTACCACTGGCATTTTTCACAGAACTAGAACAAAAAATTTCACAATTTGTATGGAAACACAAAAGACCCCGAATAGCCAAAGCAATCTTGAGAACGAAAAAAGGAGCTGGAGGAATCAGGCTCCCTGACTTCAGACTATACTACAAAGCTACAGTAATCAAGACAGTATGGTACTGGCACAAAAACAGAAAGATAGATCAATGGAACAGGATAGAAAGCCCAGAAATAAACCCACGCACATATGGACACCTTATCTTTGATAAAGGTGGCAGGAATGTACAGTGGAGAAAGGACAGCCTCTTCAATAAATGGTGCTGGGAAAACTGGACAGGTACATGTAAAAGTATGAGATTAGATCACTCCCTAACACCATACACAAAAATAAGCTCAAAATGGATTAAAGACCTAAATGTAAGGCCAGAAACTATCAAACTCTTAGAGGAAAACATAGGCAGAACACTCTATGACATAAATCACAGCAAGATCCTTTCTGACCCATCTCCTAGAGTAATGGAAATAAAAACAAAAATAAACAAATGGGACCTAATGAAACTTCAAAGCTTTTGCACAGCAAAGGAAACCATAATCAAGACCAAAAGACAACCCTCAGAATGGGAGAAAATATTTGCTAATGAAGCAAATGACAAAGGATTAATCTCCAAAATTTACAAGCAGCTCATGCAGCTCAATAACAAAAAAACAAACAACCCAATCCAAAAATGGGCAGAAGACCTAAATAGACATTTCTCCAAAGAAGATATACAGAATGCCAACAAACACATGAAAGAATGCTCAACATCATTAATCATTAGAGAAATGCAAATCAAAACTACAATGAGATATCATCTCACACCAGTCAGAATGGCCATCATCAAAAAATCTAGAAACAATAAATGCTGGAGAGGGTGTGGAGAAAAGGGAACACTCTTGCACTGCTGGTGGGAATGTGAATTGGTTCAGCCACTATGGAGAGCAGTATGGAGGTTCCTTAAAAAACTACAAATAGAACTACCATATGACCCAGCAATCCCACTACTGGGCATATACCCTGAGAAAACCATAATTCAAAAAGAGTCATGTACCAAAATGTTCATTGCAGCTCTATTTACAATAGCCCGGAGATGGAAACAACCTAAGCGCCCATCATCGGATGAATGGATAAAGAAAATGTGGCACATATATACAATGGAATATTACTCAGCCTTAAAAAGAAATGAAATTGAGCTATTTGTAATGAGATGGATAGACCTAGAGTCTGTCATACAGAGTGAAGTAAGTCAGAAAGAGAAAGACAAATACCGTATGCTAACACATATATATGGAATTTAAGGGGGAAAAAAATGTCATGAAGAACCTAGGGGTAAGACAGGAATAAAGACGCAGACCTACTGGAGAACGGACTTGAGGATATGGGGAGGGGGAAGGGTGAGCTTTGACAGGGCGCGAGAGAGTCATGGACATATACACACTAACAAACGTAGTAAGGTAGATAGCTAGGGGGAAGCAGCCGCAAGGCACAGGGATATTAGCTCGGTGCTTTGTGACAGCCTGGAGGGGTGGGATAGGGAGAGTGGGAGGGAGGGAGACGCAAGAGGGAAGACATATGGGAACATATGTATATGTATAACTGATTCACTTTGTTATAAAGCAGAAACTAACACACCATTGTAAAGCAATTATACCCCAATAAAGATGTTTTAAAAAATAAAAAAAATAAAAAAAATAAAAAAAGAATTACAAACAGGGCTTCCCTGGTGGCGCAGTGGTTTGAGAGTCCGCCTGCTGATGCCGGGGACACGGGTTCGTGCCCCGGTCCAAGAGGATCCCACATGCCGCGGAGCGGCTGGGCCCGTGAGCCATGGCCGCTGAGCCTGCACGTCCGGAGCCTGTGCTCCGCAACGGGAGAGGCCACAACGGTGAGAGACCCACGTACCGCAAAAAAAAAAAAAAAAAAATTACAAACAGAAGGGAACAAACCATCACAGAAAAGAATCTCAACAAACAGCATAATTTGCAACCTAAGAGTTACATGTAAAAAGCAACCTGAGTGGTTTTCAATGTTAAAAGTAACAAAGACAAGACAGGCAGATTTGAAAAACAATTAAACAAAAATATTAAATAATTCGTGCAATGAAAACCTTAAATGGATGGATTAAAGAACAGGTAGGGAAAGAATAAGTGCACTGGAAGAGAGATGTAAGAAAGAAGATAGCCTAAACTATATCTGGAAACCCTGGGCTTAAAAATCATTGTGTAAGTTCAATAGTTATTAAGGCAGCTGGATACACAGGTACTGAAAGTAAATTAAATGTGTAGTAAATTCTTCAGTCAGATTAACTGTTTTCTAATACCATGTAATACTATGTATTCAACAGCTATCAAGTTATTTATTGTATCTTGGATGGAACTATATGAATTGATGCTCATGACTAATATTTATATGAAATAGTTGTCCATGTTTCACCTAATATTAAAAATAATGAACTTTCATAGCGGTAAATAATGATTCCAGAAGTACTTCAGAATCTAGGGAGGATACTTAGTTAAGTCAGATTCTCCCCTCAAAAATACTATACACTGAACAACACTTGGAAACTTCAGTCAGCCATACAAGTAATCTCTAACTTTGTAATTTATGGTTTAAATTGTGAATAAAACATGATTAGACATAAACCCAACCCTTCACACTAGAACAGTTTTCAAACCTACATGTTAAAGGAAGGATTTTCGTGTATCTTCTTAGACACACAACCAATAAAATGTGGGAGTAATCATAAAGTGACACCTATGATTTTCTTCACTTGTGAGCAGAAGGTAGGCAACCTGAGAGCAGTGATTTTGTCTTTCAGTCTAGGAGGTAGAGGTTCTCCAGTAATTTCCCGGTTGCAGCCCCAGGCTGCACATACAGCCTGTGGGATAGTGGTGCCGCTTATAGAACTAAAAGAAGCTGACAGCAGATCCAGGAGGAGTACCCGTTTCAGGAGCAGTTTGTCAGGAACACAGGATGAACCAAATCGCCAACACGGCCAACACAGGGACAGAAAGATCCATCTCAAAGTTAAAAATGAAGGAGGGTATGATTCCAGTCCTTTATCCACAGATATCATATGAATGTGAAGTTAGAACACAGACATTTGATATCATCTACCAAGAACTGTGGGAAAGGCTCTACTTCCCAGAAACTACTGGGAAAGGCTCTCAAGACCTAATCGGATGAAATAGTAACTCCTTGCCTCTAGGTAGTGTGATGACAATTAGGGTTCCACTTTAAATTCCTTCTCAGACTTCCCTGTGAGTAGGTGGGGCTTGTTAGTTGTCATCATTTTACAGGGAAAGAAGCTAAGAAAGCTCGTGGTTAAGAGACTTGCCTCAAGCTGCTCCATGAGTGGATCTAACAGCTTCTTTTCATTTCACCGTTAATGCGGTTGTTTTGAAATAGCCCTTCTCTTAGGGAGGACTGGAGGCAGAGAAGGAAAACACAAGAGAGTTTTAGAGAGAGTTCTTAAAGAATTAAGAATAGTTTTACTCCCTTCCCGCCAGCCTTTGCCATCTATGTGGCTGCTCAGTCTTGACCTCTCCTTCTCCCCCACTTCCAATCTAGCACCGAATCTTGGCAAGTCTGCCTCCTAAATGCCTCTCAATCCTCGTTTCCATGCCACCCCCAACCACCATCATAGCTAGACCTCCAATATCTCTTGCTTCGATTACAGGCATCCCAGCCCACAGACTTGCCTGCTTTAATCTGTTCCTTGTCCTTCAGTGACAGTGATTTTTTTAAAACTAAGTCCGATCAGGACTCTGCCATGTCCCCTTCATTGATTTTCAGTGACCTCAGCATAAAATATAGTCCGACTCCCGACATGGTTTATAATGATCTTTCTGACCTGGCCCCCCAGCTTATCTGTATAGTCTCATCCTGCATCACTTGCTCTTCACTCACCATACCCCCATCCTGCCAAATCATTCCGTTCCTCCAACCCGCCATGCTCGTTCATCCTCTGAGCCATGTTCATGCAGCTCCTGCTACCGTGAACACCCTCCTTTCTCTCACCACTTATATTAGCCAACTCCTATTCACACTTCAAATCCCTTAGCTGTCATTTTTCTGCCAGAAATCTTGTAAATTGTGTTTGCTCTCACTTTCCTGCATTCCCTACATGACGGCAAATACTAGGAGGGCAGGGTACCTGACTTAATTACCACTGAATCCCCAGTGTCTTGCAGTGCCCATGAAATTAAATATTTCTTCTTTACATTATTTTTAAGCTTTTATTGGAATATAAAATAGTTACAAAAACATGTCCAAATCATAGCTTAAAAGCTCAATAAATTATCACAAATCAAACACACCGAGATTAAGAAATAGAACATGACTTACCCCCAGAAGGCCCCCATTGTGCCCCTTCCGGTGAATACATCCTGGTGGGTGATTATAATCCTGGATTATAACAGCATAGATTAATTTTGTTTGCTTTTACTTTACATAAATCATACAGTACATTTGTTTTTGTGTCTGATTCTTCTGTTCAACATTATGTTAGGAAGAATCATCCATATCGTTGCATATGGTTATAGATCACTCATCACGGTAGTGCCTGCATCCAATAAACATTTGTAAATGAAGATAATGAGTGAAACAATGATCACTAACATCCAGAAGAGGAAGTAAATCTCCACATGTCATGGAATGAAGGAAATGGACCAACCTTTGTTTTCAACCTGAGTCTCCAAAGGTTACAGGAAATATAACATATGGTCCATTGATATGTGTCCCAGCACCCTTCCCCATGTCATAATAGCAAATGGAAACATCAGCAGCAATAGGATCACTCATTCCTTTTCTGTGGTTTTATTTTTAAGGTGTGTCACCTCCATAATCAGAGCCAGGTGCAAAGGGCATCATTTGAATTATAAGACAGTGTCTAGAACACAACTTTCCTGGAGGTTACAAGCAGGCAATACAGATGTTAAATACTGGGTGACTTCCTCTTCTTCGTGTTTACAGTTTCCTTTTTCATAGGCCAAATGGTCTGTGATCTGTCAGGAATGAGGGGTGTACAAGGCAAGTAAAGGAAGCAGCAAATTGGAAAGTGATGGAAGAGGGCACAGTGCTGGGAGAGAGGGAGGTGTGTGAGAGCCTCAGGTGGGGAGCCCAGAAGTAGTGCCATGGTTCTCAACTCTGACTACAAGTGAAAATTCCTTGGAGAAAATACTGATGGCTGGGCTCCATCCCAAGCCAATTATTTCAGGATCACTAGGGGTGCAGCTTTGACATCAGTATTTTTTCAAGGCTTCCCAGGTGGATCTTACAGGCAACCAGGTTTGAGAACCACTGTTTTAAAACAGGTACCGGAGTGAGACAATAAACAGACACACCTGAAGTTGTTCTCAAACTTTATTATGGGGGAATTTCACCTGGAGAGCTTGTTTAAATTGTGGATTCTCTCAAACCCACCCTGCACCTCCCCCAGAAGATCAGATTCAGTTGGTATGGATGAGCCCTAAGAATCTACATTTGTAACAAGCTCCCAGTGATCTGGAAGCAGTAGAAACTCTGGGGAAGAGATGGCGGATGAAGAGCTGGCGAGGTGGGATTATGAGCATGAGGATGACTCTTCCTAACCTTGGTCCAGGGTCAGTACACTAAAACTCAGTCCTGAAAGAAGTAACAATTGTTTTTCTTAAAATGAAATTTGGTATAGGATAACAGAAAGTATGACTACTTATTAAAATTTTGTTTGCCCTTAAATTTAAATATTTCTGAAAGTACTTGAATATTACTGAATGGGCACCAGTTACCTCTCCACCTTCCCTTACTTTACACAGAAGCAAACCTACCATGCTAGTCTGAAGAGGACACTCTATTTAAATTGGCTCTATAATGCATGATTTTCTAAAATGGAGAGCTCTATCACCCTGAGTGTGCTTTGATATGATGATTATCTGATAATTAATAAGCATCCTTTAAAATTAACACCATACAGCTTGTAAGAAAGCCAGTGCATAGAAAGACTTTATTTGAACGACTAAATGGGAAAGATGAATTAAATGGTCTCTGAGGTTTCTTTCATTATAAGAGATGAAAAATTCAGGTTGAGAGTATCAGTTTTTATCCCCCTAAATACCTGCTAGATCATCTTTGTTATTGTCGTCTGCTTCCACATTCAAAGAGATGGCAGTGTACAAAATACCACAGAAAGCAATTGTTGCACAAATATCATTCAACAAAATGTAAGCAAACGGCGCGTCCTTGAGCATGCTCAGAAAGCCCCAGGCAGCCGAATCAGGGCCTGAGGATGAATCAGATTGCCCACAACTGTGTGACCTTCAGCACGCCGCTCAGCCTTCCTGGACCATAGTTTTCTTGCTTATAAAAGGAAGCTGCTGATAATAGCTGTGTTTACTGAGCTCCTGTGTATTAGGATTTTCATGTGTACCTTTATACAATAACTCTATGAAATATTATCCCATTGTACAATAAGGAAATTGAAACTCCAAGAGGTTAGGTAACTGACCCAAGGTCACGCTCCTAAATGGCAGGACAAGAAACCAATTTTACTATCCTTGAAGTTCCTGGAGTTGAGGGCCCATGTCGTGCTCACCACTGAGTCACGTGGTTCTAGCACAGTGCTTGGCACATAATGGGAGTTCAGTAAACATTTCTTAAGTCCCTGAATTAACATGGCTCTTAAAACCATGTTCTTTATCCTCCTAATTATTGTATTATATATGCATCAAAAAGTGGGTGCTGGGATTAATATCCCAAAATAAATTTTTGGACCCAAGGTTAGAAATATTTGAAAAGCTCAGAATTTTGTTTCCAGGGAGTTTAAAGGAGGGACTACAAAGTTGTTCAGTGGCAGTTTGCCATGGTAACCAGAAAATAAGACAGGGCAAGAGTCTTGGTGTACTCCCCACCTTCTTACTTTTGTGATTTTAAGGCCAGTTAGCTAATCTCAATTTTCTTATCTGTGAGAGCCAATGTGAATCCAATGATCTCTGTGCTTCATTCAAATACAGACTTCTATTGTACACACATTTTTAAATAAAAAGGCAGTCCACCACCCCAATTTTAAATATCACCCAACATTCACTCAACTAGGGGAAAATCCAACTGTCTAATTTGCACAGGAGTATCTGTAAATAGGGGACAATTGGCTCTTTTGCAGATCATATTTACCCAAGAATCTGCAGTCCTTCTCCACTCTATTTATCTTTAGTCTATAGGTAGTCTCTTTTTCAGATGACAAGGAGGGGAAAATCTAATATTATATTCAGAATGAGCAAAAATATTTCCATTTCACTCAACAGTCCTTGAGTTTTCTCTTACCAAGATGAGCCCACAAAGCATTTAGAAACTATAGAAAACTCTATGCAAATAAAAGTTTTGTTAAACAGACAGCATATTCAAGAATTGGGGAGGGCCAGTGAGTCAAAAATTATTCTAGATTTAGAATCTTACACTTAACAATTATGGTCATGGGGTAGCTGCACAGTAATTCTTAGCCCAGTCAGATAATAGAAATGGGAATCTGGAAATGCCTACAAATTACCCAGGAAAGGGAATAGAAAACCTACCTTAGGTCCCATGTAATTCCTTTGCAATCTGACTTCACAAGGCACCAGTTACTTCTCTATCATCTGTTCCAACAGCCTGTTCTTTTTCATTCCACTTCTCTCTCACTTGTTCATTTAATCTGCATTATATTCTTATCATGTGCACGAGGTGATGAAGATCAAAGAAGTAGTAGAAAAATGGAGGGAGACCCACAGACAAAAACTCAAGTGCCATAAATGAATACTGGTTCTAAAAACTCAGACTTTGGATGCAAACAGACCTGAGTTTTAATCCCAGCTCTACTGGCCGTGTAAACTCAAACAGTTTATTTCACCTTTCTGAGTTTAGTTTCCTTATCTACAATCAATCAATAAATAGTGATGTTGATGATATTTACTTCATAAACCTGCTCTAATCACTTAAATAGGTAATATGTGTAAAGAAGTTCATGGTGCCAATTATATATCTGATCCCCCCAAAACAGTAGCTGTACAGGATGAGCAGAGATGAGGGAGCAATTAATTTTAACCAGGTTTCCTAAATGTTTAACAGGCTCACTGCCGCCTGTACCAAAGAACATTCCTTTGTTCTTAAAACTTACTTAGTCTTGTTGGTATTAGTAGCCTGATTCAGTGTTCATCTCAAGATCTTGTTACAAAACTCTCTGGTCCTTCACTGAATCCTTTCTCTCTTTCCCTCCCCAAGTTCTAGTCCTTGAGTCCTGAATCTCCCATTTGAACATATTTCCTCTCATGGGTCAACTGCCACATCTGTGCTTCTGACACCTTCATCCCCACCTTCAGAGTTCAGTGGACCTCCAAACTGAAAGGGCAGAGGACACAGAAGAAAAAGTCAGACACAGCAGGGTTATAACATGCTCCAGAGACCACAGTGCTGGGGATCAAAGGGGAACTTCTGAGCTCATCTCAAACACAAGAGCTCTTTGCTAAGGTCCACCTCTCATGTCAACCTCCCTGGACTGAGGGAAACACTGATGTGCAAATTTCCTAAAGCACTGCTTTTATTAGTTTTCTTTCCCACTTCAAGGTCTCCTATTACCTTCTGCTTCAAATATAAGTTTCTCAGCAAGGACGCCTTCTCCGTACTCAGCTGTACACTGACCACCTCTCCCCAAAGCTACTTTCGTCAAACAATCTCCTTGCTGACAAATTTGGTAGCCTGTTTATTTCAAAGTTATCATAGATGGAAAAGTGCCTAGCGCTTTGCCAGACACATAAACTGTTCAATAGCAACTCGTGTTTTTAGATACCACAGGGAACAGTTCTGTGGGTTGCATGATCATGGACGTGTGTGTGGGTCTGGTTTTGCCATTTCCATGTGGTGACCCCACATGTTTGATGTTTCCTTGCCACGGAGGCCCCAGGAGGTGGAGCCCTCTTTGCTTTCCCCTTTACAGGGAAGACTTCTAACTTGCCTCTGCACAGTCCCCAAAATTTCTAGACACAGGGGAGAACTGTCAGAGCCAGAGGGGAAAACAGCTGTAGTTATATTGCGGGTCTAGATACAGGATATTTATAGAGTGTTATATACTGCCTCAATGGAAACTTGTGAGAAGAACAAGCAATGCTCTAAACAGCAACTTGCTTCTTTCTGTAGAACAGAGAGAGTATGTTTTTTATTACTCAGTTAAATCTGGACCTTTTGGTTGGAAAGACAGTGAGATTTATGCTTCCCTAAGAGTTACAGCTTCTCAAACTGCACATCTGAAGACTCAACTGACATTCACAGAGAGGGCGAATTCATGCTTTCATTCATTCAACAAATATTTCTTGAGAGCATGGTATGGTCACAGCCCTGTGCTATATCCTTTATGAGGAAAAACACTCAAGAAACCTTTAAGCTATTAAAGAACACTAGACAAGCATGCAAATTATGCAAAGAATCGCATTCTGGTAAAATATAAAGAGAAAAGTATATGTGCTATTAAGGATTGAAGAAATCAGGAGACTGAATGCGTTTGGAGAGATCCCAATATCTTTACGAATATACTGTTATTTGAACTGGAAGAGTAGGTAAGATTTTTGACAGGTAGAGATGAGGAGGGAGTTTTATTTACAGTCAGAATGGCATGAGTAGAGAAGGACATGGGGGTCTGTGTGGGGCACAGTGAATAGCCTCGTCTGACTAGCATGTACAATATGTTTGCAGAAGTAAAATATGACAGGGTTGAAAAGAGAGGCAAAGGTCTGGACATGAATGCCCTTAATTTCCAAGTTAAGGCATTTGGTTTTAGTTTAAAAGCAAATGCCAATCCACTGAAGGATTTTTGAACAGCCATGATCTGTGCTGTGCTTTCTGAGGCTAAATTCCCAGATGATCTTAAAGGCTTTGCCTATGAGTTGGTCAAGGTCCTTACTATCGTTTGCTGGAAATATTGGCATAGTCACCAGTCTTCCATCCAAAACTAACTACCTGGGAGTATTCACAAGCGATTATATGGTTATTGTGTGATATCTCTATTCTGAGCTACCAAATTCTGTTTTGATCTGGTCATCACCTAATTTTCTCTCCTATTATATGGTGATATAATATTACAATATGATATTGTTGATGACACGACCATATCTCACTGATCTGTGTGTCACTGCTGATCGGCATAATGTTCACACATGGCAGGTCTGTCATAACCTTGTACTGTATTCGTGGAGTGAATGAATGAGAGTGTGCAGGCAGGAATGCCATTCAGCCGATTATTGGAGTGAACCAAGTGACACTGAGGCTTGAACTGAGGTTGCAGCATTGGGAATAGACATGAAAGAGGTTGCAAAAATAGGTTAAGTCCCGGAACGTTTTCCAAAATAACCAAAAAGCACAATCTTGTTGCTCTTTTGTGAGTTACAGACCACTGTAGTAAATAATGATTTAGGCTGATTCGTCTACATATCCAACAAAGAAAGCATGGATCTGGACAGTGCTCATAGAAAATACAGGAAATGTCTTTTGTTCTCCTGTCTTATGTGTGGATGTGTAGGTGCACACCGCAACACACAAGCAAATGCACACACACACACATACCATCCTTGATTTCTGGTTTTATTACCAATTAAGAAATAAAATACAAGAGTAAGAGTGACCAAAAAAAGCAATGGGAACCAAAAGAAGCAAATACATAAGTTTTTAAAAACAGGTAAGTCCTTAATAAATAGTTATGATTAGCAACATGTCTTACCAGTAGTCATGATTCAGCCACTGATCTAACCTTTGTTTACCAGAAAAGAAAAAGATTGGGTTATCATCAATAGCAGGAAAAAAATGCTATTAAAATGGCTAAAATCCGAAACACTGAAATGCTGGCAAGGATGTAGAGCCAGAGGAGCTCTCAGTCATCACTGGTGGGAGTGCAAAATGGACAGCAACTTAGGAAGACAGCCCGACAGTTTCTTACAAAACTAAACATAGTCTTACCACATGATCCAGTGATTGGATACCCAAGTGAGTCGAAAATTTACATCCACACAAAAGCCTGCACACAAATGTTTATAACAGCTTTATTTTATAAGTGCCCAAACTTGAAAGCAACCAAGATGTCCTTCAATATGCAAACAGATAAACTGTGGTATATCCATATAAGGGAATGTTATTCAGCCATAAAAAAATTTAGCTATCAAGCTACGAAAATATATGGAGGAAACTTAAATGCATATTACTAAGTAAAAGAAGCCAATCTGAAAAGGCTGTACAATTCCAGCTATATGACACTCTGAAAAGGCAAATTATAAGGATAGTAAAAGACCAGGAGCTGCCAGGAGGAGGGAGAACGGAGGAAGGAGTGAAGGATAAATAGGTAGAACAGAGAGGAATTTTTTTTTTTTTTTTTTTTTGCGGTACGCAGGCCTCTCACTGTTGTGGCCTCTCCCTTTGCGGAGCACAGGCTCCGGACGCGCAGGCTCAGCGGCCATGGCTCACGGGTCCAGCCCCTCCGCGGCATGTGGGATCTTCCCGGACCGGGGCACGAACCCGTGTCCCCTGCATCGGCAGGCGGACTCTCAACCACTGCGCCACCAGGGAAGCCCCAGAGAGGATTTTTAAAGCAGCAAAACTGTTCTCTATGATACTGTATTTGTGGATGCATATCATTATGTATTTATCAAAACACATAGAATGTATAATACACAGGGTGAACCCTAATGTTAACTGTGGACTTTAGTTAATAATAATGTATCACTATTTGTTCACAGTCTCATCAAATGTACCGCATTAATGCAAACTGTTAATAACAGAGACCTGATACCTGGGAGTGGGAGGGAATATATAAGGAATTCTGTACTGTCTGCCTAGTTTTTCTGTAAACCTAAAACTGCTCTAAAAAATAGTCAATTATTATTATAAAAATACATAGTATAGAATCTCTATATATAGTTTACGTATTTCTATACATTGTATAGAAAATTACATAGTATGGAATTAGCTCTATACTATCATAACACACTTTGTCCAAACACTGTCTTAACTGATAGCAATCTATCAACCTGTATCAATCTTGGTCCAAAGAGGAAAACAGAAACTGCTGTTAAGTATTTAAACCCAAAGGGATTTAATAAGGACTGGTTACACAGGTGAGGTGGGAGATGAGAATCAGAGGAGGTGCAGACAGTGAGGTCAACTTGATTTGTAATAGCAGGAAACAACTTCTACCCCTAAGCTGAAAAGACAAAGGGCAGGAGACCTTATGACAGCCAGGGGCTGGAGGAGAGAGGAAGCTGGGACCATGATGGCCCGTGGGAGCTGGGGCCACAGAGGAGGCACTGACACCAACAAAAATGATATCTGAAGTGAACTAATCTAGTTTTTAAAATGCTTTGACCTTGGAAGTACATTAGCAAAAAAAGTAGCAGTAGTCATTTACCAGAAATATTGTCACTTCTGCCCAGTTCCCATGCCTCTTCTTATACCGTGCTCCTCGCCAACCCCCAGCTCTAGGAAGGGTGACTCGATTACGTGATACCTGAGCCAATCAGATTCTTCTGGGAAATGACAGCCAGAGACACTAGCTGAAGACATTACATCCATAGTGACAAGATGAGGGGAAAAGAGGGAAAAATCTGACTTTCTAGCTCCCAGTGAAAGGTCATGAGACAACCCCTTTATTCATGCTGGCTTGAGTGAGCTTGTTTTCGCTAATATCATCCCTAAGATAGTCAGCTATAAAAAGTAATATTTCAAAATTTCAGATTGAAGCATTTCTTTATGATTCCTGTGATAACGTATATGAGATACATGAATGGGACATTTTATCATGATTTAGTATTGATTAGGCCCCCAAAACTCAGCAGAGGGCCCATGGTACATACCTGTACCAGATTCAGGTTAGTGGCATCATCAAAACACGAGCTCAGGAGAACATAATGCGGTAAAAGTTAAGCTTACCGGCTGTCACACAACCAAAGGAAAACATTTTCTAAGCCAGTTGTAAGAGAAAATACAGGTGCAAGGAAGATGTCCAGGCTGCAGGAGGAAACGTAGAAGACATGCAAAGGCAACTTTTTAAAAATATTGACTGAAAGTCCTCCATCAGTCTTTTTCCCATACACCAGGTCTTAAAGAGGGCTATCGATTTATAATAAATTCTTTCAACAGCAGCTTTTTATACTCCACATTTTTCTATTTTACTCCCTTGAAATGTTTTTCTCCTTCGTCTACAAAGAAATTCTGGAGTTGAGGAGGAATAACTCAGCCCTTGGCACCTATCACGTGGTGTCGGTGGGGAGCTGTACAGAAATACACACTTGCATGTGTGTAAAGCAGTATGCGCTCAGGAACGCCAGGCATATTGACTAAATTCATGAAAGGATTTTCATTTGATTCTATTTGAGGATATATAATAATATGACCTGACTTCTTTGTATACTTTTTAAAATATTAAATTCTTCATGGCTATAAAACTGTAAGAAAGCCTATATTTTGTAAAGATTCAATAGAACTCGTTGGGAAAGAGAAATTTGGCACAATGATGTGATGAAAGTTCAGATTTCTCTCGCAGCAAGTGGTACTCTATATATATTGCAGCAAGGTATGCTGTATTTTGCTTCGGAAACACCCACAGTTAAAATGTCAGTCATCCCAATGCTACTCTTCAGTAGGTCTTAGAGGAGCCTGGGTCGAATTAAGGCTTAGCATATCTTCCGGTTGTAGGCTCATTAATAGTGGTTGTTAAATAAGGAAATTCTACAGAATCATCAGAAATATCACCTGCTGCAAAAATAAAAGTTGAATATATACCGTAAGACAAACAATAGCCTCACCTTCTTATCCAGATGGTCTGAGGTAACTTATCCCCTCCAGAGTGCTGTTTACAAACTGCAAAAGCTTATGCTTAGGTTGAGGGACCTGGAGACGTTCTGGTTGCTAGTTTTGAAGTTTTTGGCTGTGAGGCATGTGGGATCTCAGTTCCCCCACCAGGGATGAACCTGAGCCCCCTGCAGTGGAAGCGGGGAGTCTTAACCACTGGACCACCAGGGAATTCCCTGGTTGCTTGTTTTATGAATGAGGGAATACAGTTCCAAAGACTTTGAAATGAACAAGTGTTTTGAGTATCAAACGGAACGTAATATATCCCAGAGCTGAACTTCTTCAAGTAGGCACAAGTCTGTTTTCATCCAAAGGAAAGAATGTTCTTTATATGAAGTGAAAATTAGCCATAGACCCTTGACCTCTTGTCAAATTGAAGATCTGTTTGAAATGAGCATCAATTTAATAGAGAAAATCTCCTTTATATCCCTCTGTTACATAGAAATTCCTATAAGAACACTTGTAAAAAGAAGTACTATTCTTTTAAGAGCTATATTGCTTTAATCAATCAGATTGCATATTTGTCACTTTGTTGTTGTTGTTGTTAACAGAAAAAAACACCACCCAAATAGAGTTGTTCTTTCTAGAAGTTCTTCATATAGAAGTTTTAGAATTAAAGCCTCCTTCTTACACTATCTGGATTACATTTTTACATGAGGCTATTTTTAATAGAGTATAGTAGTCTATAGTCTGTCAGATATTTAAATCATCTTTCAACAGATATCATTTTAAAAATCATAATTTTGTATACATTATCTCATCAGATTCTCAACAACAAAAAAAACCCTTTGGGGTAGGATAGTATTTTAATATTTATAGTTGCAGATGAGCCAAGTGAAATTTCACAAAGCTGAAGTAACAGACCGAGAGACCCTCGGAAATCCCGACCCACATCAGGATCACTTGGTGAGGGAGAGACATAAAAAATTCAGATTCCTAGGCACTGCCCCCAATGGTTCTGAACCAGAAGCTCTGGGAGCTGAGTCCAGGAACCACTGAGATAATCTGACCATATCAGACAGTTTTCTGAGTTCTAGGGCTCTGCAGAGGCGGTTCAGGGACTGTTATAAGAGTGAAGAGAAAGCTTAGTGAGCATCCCCACTTAGCTTTAAATCTTGTATACATTAGGTTTCTATTTACAATTTCATTTGAAGCAAAAGTGGGGTGCGTGTTCCACTGCTTAAAAGAAAAGCACCTGCATTTTTCAGATGAGGAATTCAGTCCCGTAAGGGCCCAAGGTCAAACAGCTCATGAGGACAAATCCAGGTTCTGATGCTTTGATGCTTGTTCCAGGGATTTTTTCCATTACACCACAGTGAATCTTCCTGCTGTAGAAATGTGCTCCAGCCAGAGCATGTGCTGTTGCAGATTTACAAATACCAGATGCATTCACATAAATACAAAATCAACACTTTAATGGAGCTTTTTCAAACCAGACTATTATGGTTTTCACATGAACCACTTGGTTAATCAGGCACGCTGCAGGAACTTGAAAGCAAATAGAGTGGGACTTGATGGTCTGGATCCCTGACCTCCAGCCCTCCATCCATAGATTCCCCTGCTCCAGAGGGAGCTTGGCCTCCTGCTGTATCTTTCTACTTGTCCTACTTCTCCTGTGGTTTGGGGCCTTTGAAGGCACAGAGTGATGGATGCAGACCTCCTTTTCTTTAAAAAAAAATTTTTATTGAAATATAGTTGATTTATAATATTGTGTTAGTTTCAGGTATACAGCACGGTGGTTCAATTATATATATTTCTTTTCAGATTCTTTTCCCTTATATATTATTCAAATATTGAGTATAGTTCCCTGAGCTATACAGTACGTCTTGTTGTTTGTCTATTTTATATATAGTAGTGTGTATTTGGTGTTTTGTGTGTGGGGGTTGTTTTGTTTTGTTTTTAATTAATTTTTATTGGAGTATGGTTGCTACACAATGTTGTGTTAGCCTGCACTGCACAACAAAATGTATCAGCCATACACATACAGATATCCCCTCCCTTTTGGACTTCCCTCCCATTTAGGTTACCACAGTGCACTAGATGAGTTCCCTGTGCTATGCAGCATGTTCCCATCAGTTGTCCATTTTATACATAGTATCAATAGTATATATGTGTCAATCGCAGTCACCCAATCCCTCCCACCACCCCCTATTCTTCCTTGGTATCCATACACTTGTTCTCTACGACTGTGTCTCTATTTCTGCTTTGCAACTAAGATCATCTATACCATTTTTCTAGATTCCACATATATGTGTTATTATACAATATTTGCTTTTCTCTTTCTGACTTACTTCACTCTCTATGACACTCTCTAGGTACATCCATGTCTCCACAAATAATCCAATTTCATTCCTTTTTATGGCTAAGTAATATTATATTGAATATATGTACCACATCTTCTTTATCCATTCCTCTGTCAATGGACATTTAGGTTGCTTCCATCTCCTGGCTATTGTAAATAGTGCTGCTATGAACATTGGGATGCATGTGTTTTTTCAAATTATGGTTTACTCAGGGTAAATGCCCAGTAGTGGGAATGCTGGATCGTATGGTAGTTCTATTTTTAGTTTCTTAAGGAACCTCCATACTGTTCTCCATAGTGGCTGTATCAATTTACATTCCCACCAACAGTGTATGAGTGTTCCCTTTTCTCCACACCATCTCCGGCATTTATTCTTTATAGATTTTTTGATGATGGCCACTCTGACCAGTGTGAGGTGATACCTCATTATAGTTTTAATTTGCATTTCTCTAATAATTAGTGATGTTGAAGATCTTTTCATGTGTTTGTTGGTCATCTATATGTCTTCTTTGGATAAATGTCCATTTGTCTTCTGCCCATTTTTTGATTGGGTTGTTTGTTTTTTTGATACTGAGCTGTATGAGCTGCTTGTATATTTTGGAGATTAATCCTTTGTCACTTGCTTGGTTTGAAAATATTTTCTCCCATTCTTAGGGTTGTCTTTACATCTTGTTTATGGTCTCGTTTGCTGTGCAAAAGCTTGTAAGTTTAATTAGGTCCCATTTGTTTATCTTTGCTTTAATTTTCGTTATTCTAGGAGGTGGGTCAAAAAAGATGTTGCTGTGGTTTATGTCAGACAGTGTTCTGCCTATGTTTTCCTCTAAGAGTTTTATAGTGTCTGGCCTTACATTTAGGTCTTTAATCCACTTTGAGTTTATTTTTCTGTGTGGTGTTAGGGAGTGTTCTAATTTCATTCTTTTACATGGAGCTGTCCAGTTTTCCCAGCACCACATATTGAAGAGGTTGTCTTTTCTCCATTGTACATCTTTGCCTCCTTTGTCATAGATTAGGTGACCATAGGGGTTTACCTCTGGACTTTCTATCCTGTTCCATTGCTCTATATTTCTGTTTTTGTGCCAGTACCATATTGTATTGATTACTGTAGCTTTGTAGTATAGTCTGAAGTCAGGGAGCCTGATTCCTCCAGCTCCATTTTTCTCTCTCAAGATTGCTTTGGCTATTCGCGGTCTTCTGTGTTTCCACACAAATTGTAAAAAATTTTGTTCTGCTGTGAAAAACGCCATTGGTAATTAGATGGGGATTACATTGAATCTGTAGATTGCTTTGTGTAGTATAGACATTTTCACAATATTGATTCTTCCATTCCAAGAACATGGTATATATCTCCGACAGTTTATGTCATCTTTGATTTCTTTCATCAGTGTTTTTACAGTTTTTTTGTTTTTATTTTTTTTTAACATCTTTATTGGAGTATAATTGCTTTACAATGGTGTGTTAGTTTCTGCTTTATAACGAAGTGAATCAGTTATACATATACATATGTTTCCATATCTCTTCCCTCTTGCTTCTCCCTCCCTCCCACCCTCCCTATCCCACCCTCCCTATCCCACCCCTCTAGGTGGTCACAAAGCCCTTAGCTGATCTCCCTGTGCTATGCAGCTGCTTCCCACTAGCAATCAATTTTATGTTTGGTACTGTATATATATCCATGCCATTCTCTCACTTTATCACAGCTTACTCTTCCCCTTCCCCATATCCTCAAGTCCATTCTCTAGTAGGTCTGTGTATTTATTCCCATCTTGTCCCTAGGTTCTTCATGACTTTTTTTTTTTTCTTAGATTCCA
The DNA here is from genome assembly GCF_005190385.1 of Monodon monoceros. Lineage (NCBI taxonomy): Eukaryota > Metazoa > Chordata > Mammalia > Artiodactyla > Monodontidae > Monodon > Monodon monoceros. The sequence continues at coordinate 27,645,934 of NW_021703777.1, read as the reverse complement.
TACATATGTGTTAGCATACAGTATTTGTCTTTCTCTTTCTGGCTTACTTCCCTCTGTATGACAGACTCTAGGTCCATCCACCTCACTACAAATAACTCAATTTCATTTCTTTTTATGGTTGAGTAATATTCCCTTGTATATATGTGCCACATCTTCTTTATCCATTCATCTGTTGATGGACACTTAGGTGGCTTCCATGTCCTAGCTATGGTAAATACAGCTGCAATGAACATTTTGGTACATGACTCTTTTTGAATTATGGTTTTCTCAGGGTATATGTCCAAGAGTGGGATTGCTCAGTCGTATGGTAGTTCCATTTTTAGTTTTTTCAGGAACCTCCATACTGTTCTCCATAGTGACTGTATCAATTTACATTCCCACCAACAGTGCAAGAGGGTTCCCTTTTCTCCACACCCACTCCAGCATTTGCTCTTTATAAATTTTTTGATGATGGCCATTCTGACTGGTGTGAGATGATATCTCATTGTAGTTTTGATTTGCATTTCTCTAATGATTAATGATGTTGAGCATTCTTTCATGTGTTTGTTGGTAGTCTGTGTATCTTATTTGGAGAAATGTCTATTTAGGTCTTCTGCCCATTTTTGGATTGGGTTGTTTGTTTTTTTGTTATTGAGCTGCATGAGCTGCTTGTAAATTTTGGAGATTAATCCTTTGTCATTTGCTTCATTAGCAAATATTTTCTCCCTTTCTGAGGGTTGTCTTTTGGTCTTGTTTATGGTTTCCATTATTGTGCAAAAGCTTTTAAGTTTCATTAGGTCCAATTTGTTTATATTTGGTTTTATTTCCATTTCTCTAGGAGGTGGGTCAAAAAGGATCTTGCTGTGATTTATGTCATGGAGTGTTCTGGCTATGTTTTCCTCTTAGAGTTTGATAGTGTCTGGCCTTATATTTAGGTCATTAATCCATTATGAGTTTATTTTGTTTATGGTGTTAGGGAGTGTTCTAATCTCATACTTTTACATGTACCTGTCCAGTTTCCCCAGCACCACTTACTGAAGAGGCTGTCTTTTATCCACTGTATATTCTTGCCTCCTTTATCAAAGATAAGGTGACCATATGTGCGTGGGTTTACCTCTGGGCTTTCTATCCTGTTCCATTGATATATATTTCTGTTTTTGTGCCAGTACCATACTGTCTTGATTACTGTAGCTGTGTAGTATAGTCTGAAGTCAGGGAGCCTGATTCCTCCAGCTCCATTTTCCATTCTCAAGATTGCTTTGGCTATTTGGGGTGTTTTGTGTTTCCATACAAATTGTGAAAATTTTTGTTCTAGTTCTGTGAAAAATGCCAGCGGTAGTTTGATAGGGATTGCATTGAATCTGTAGATTGCTTTGGGTAGTAGACTCATTTTCACAATGTTGATTCTTCCAATCCAAAAACATGGTATAACTCTCCATGTATTTCTGTCATCTTTAATTTCTTTCATCAGTGTCTTATAATTTTCTGCAAACAGGTCTTTTGTTTCCTTAGGTAGGTTTATTCCTAGATATTTTATTCTTTTTGTTGCACTGGTAAATGGGAGTGTTTTCTTCATTTCACTTTCAGATTTTTCATTGTTAGTGTATAGGAATGCCAGAGATTTCTGTGCATTAATTTTGTATCCTGCTACTTTACCAAATTCATTGATTAGCTCTAGTAGTTTTCTGGTAGCATCTGTAGGATTCTCTATGTAGAGTATCATGTCATCTGCAAACGGTGACAGTTTTACTTCTTCTTTTCCAATTTGAATTCATTTTTTTCTTTTTCTTCTGTGATTGCTGTAGCTAAAACTTCCAAAACTATGTTGAATAATAGTGGTGAGAGTGAGCAACCTTGTCTCGTTCCTGACCTTAGTGGATATGGTTTCAGTTTTTCACCATTAAGGATGATGTTGGCTGTGGGTTTCTCATATATGGCCTTTATTATGTTGAGGAAAGTTCCCTCTAAGCCTACTTTCTGCAGGGTTTTTATCATAAATGGGTGTTGAATTTTGTCAAAAGCTTTCTCTGCATCGATGGAGATTATCATATGGTTTTTCTTGTTCAATTTATTAATATGGTGTATCACACGGATTGATTTGCATATTGAAGAATCCTTGCATTCCTGGGATAAAGCCCACTTGATCATGGTGTATGATCCTTTTAATGTGTTGTTGGATTCTGTTTGCTAGTATTTTGTTGAGGATTTTTGCATCTATGCTCATCAGCGATATTGGCCTGTAGTTTTCTTTCTTTCTGACATCTTTGTCTGGTTTTGGTATCAGGGTGATGGTGGCCTCATAGAATGAGTTTGGGAGTGTTCCTCCCTCTGCTATATTTTGGAAAAGTTTGAGAAGGATAGGTGTTAGCTCTTCTCTAAATGTTTGATAGAATTCGCCTGTGAAGCCATGTGGTCCTGGGCTTTTGTTTGTTGGAAGATTTTTAATTACAGTTTCAGTTTCACTGCTTGTGATTCGTCTGTTCATATTTTCTATTTCTTCCTGGTTCAGTCTCAGAAGGTTGTGCATTTCTAAGAATTTGTCCATTTCTTCCCGGTTGTCCATTTTATCAGCATAAAGTTGCTTGTAGTAATCTCTTATGATCTTTTGTATTTCTGCAGTGTCAGTTGTTACTTCTCCTTTTTCATTTCTAATTCTATTGATTTGAGTCTTCTCCCTTTTTTTCTTGATGAGTCTGGCTAATGGTTTATCAATTTTGTTTATCTTCTCAAGGAACCAGCTTGTAGTTTTATTGATCTTTGCTACCGTTTCCTTCATTTCTTTTTCATTTATTTCTGATTTGATCTTTATGATTTCTTTCCTTCTGCTAACTTTAGAGTTTTTTTGTTCTTCTTCCTCTAAATGCTGTAGGTGTAAGGTTAGGTTGTTTATTTCAGATGTTTCTTGTTTGTTAAGGTAGGATTGTATTCCTATAAACTTCCCTCTTAGAACTACTTCTGCATCCTGTAGGTTTTGGGTTGTCGTGTTTTTATTGCCATTTGTTTCTAGGTATTTTTTGATTTCCTCTTTGATTTCTTCAGTGATCTCTTGGTTATTAAGTAGTGCATTGTTTAGCCTCCATGCGTTTGTATTTTTTACAGATTTTTTTCCTGTAATTGATATCTAGTCTCATAGCGTTGTGGTCAGAAAAGATACTTGATACGTTTTCAGTTTTCTTAAATTTGCCAAGGCTTGATTTGTGACCCAAGATATTATTTATCCTGGAGCATGTTCCATGAGCACTTTAGAAGAATGTGTATTCTGTTGTTTTTGGATGGAATGTCCTATGAATACCAATTAAGTCCATCTTGTTTAATGTATCATTTAAAGCTTGTGTGTCCTTGTTTATTTTCATTTTGGATGATCTGTCCATTCATGAAAGTGGGGTGTTAAAGTCCCCTACTATAATTGTGTTACAGTCGACTTCCCATTTTATGGCTGTTAGGAATTGCATTATGTATTGTGGTGCTCCTATGTTGGGTGCATAAATATTTACAATTGTTATATCTTCTCCTCGGATCGATCCCTTGATTATTATGTAGTGTCCTTCTTTGTCTCTTTTAATAGTCTTTATTTTCAAGTCTATTTTGTCTTATATGAGAATTGCTACTCCACCTTTCTTTTGATTTCCACTGGCATGGAATATCTTTTCCCATCCCCTCACTTTCAGTCTGTAGGTGTCCCTAGGTTTGAAGTGGGTCTCCTGTAGACAGCATATATACGGGTCCTGTTTTTGTATCCATTCAGCCAGTCTATGTCTTTTTGTGGGAGTGTTTAATCCGTTTACATTTAAGGTAATTATTGATATGTATGTTACTATTCCCATTTTCTTAATTGTTTTAGGTTTTTTATTGTAGGTCTTTTCCTTCTCTTGTGTTTCCTACCTAGATAAGTTCCTTTAGCATTTGTTGTAAAGCTGGTTTGGTGGTGCTGAACTCTCAGTTTTTGCTTGTCTGTAAAGGTTTTAATTTCTCCATCAAATCTGAATGAGATCCTTGCTGGGTAGAGTAATGTTGGTTGTAGGTTTTTCTCCTTCATCACTTTAAATATGTCCTGCCACTCCCTTCTGGTTTGCAGAGTTTCTGCTGAAATATCAGTTGTTAACCTTATAAGGATTTCCTTGTGTGTTATTTGTTGTTCTTCCCTTGCTTCTTTTAATCTGTTTTCTTTGTATTTAATTTTCTGTAGTTTGATTAATATGTGTCTCGGCGTGTTTCTCCTTGGATTTATTCTCTATGGGACTCTCTGTGCTTCCTGAACTTGATTAACTCTTTCCTTTCCCATATTAGGTAAGTTTTCAACTATAATCTTTTCAAATATTTTCTCGGTCCCTTTCTTTTTCTCTTCTTCTTCTGGGACCCCTATAATTCGAATGTTGGTGCATTTAATGTTGTCCCAGAGGTCTCTGAGACTGTCCTCAGTTCTTTTCATTCTTTTTTCTTTATTCTGCACTGCAGTAGTTATTTCCACTTTTTGATCTTCCAGGTCCCTTATCTGTTCTTCTGCCTCAGTTATTCTGCTATTGATCCATTCTAGAGTATTTTTAATTTCATTTATTGTGTTGTTCATCATTGTTTGTTCTTTAGTTCTTCTAGGTCCTTGTTAAACATTTCTTGTATTTTCTCTATTCTATTTCCAAGATTTTGGATCATCTTTACTATCATTCTGAATTTTTTTTCAGGTAGACTGCCTTTTTCCTCTTCATTTGTTAGGTCTGATGGGTTTTTACCTTTCTACTTCATCTGCTGTGTTTTTCTGTCTTCTCATTTTGCTTATCTTACTGTGTTTGGGGTCTCCTTTTTTCAGGCTGCAGGTTAGTAGTTCCCATTGTTTTTGGTGTCTGTTCCCAGTGGCTTAGGTTGGTTCAGTGGGTTGTGTAGGCTTCCTGGTGGAGGGGACTAGTGCCTGTTTTCTGGTGGATTAGGCTGGATCTTGTCTTTCTGGTGGGCAGGTCCACGTCTGGTGATGTGTTTTGGGGTGTCTGTGGACTTATGATTTTAGACAGCCTCTCTGCTAATGGATGGGGTTGTGTTCCTCTCTTGCTAGTTGTTTGGCATAGGGTGTGCAGCACTGTATCTTGCTGGTCATTGAGTGAAGCTGGGTGTTGGTGTTGAGATGGAGATCTCTGGGAGATTTTCACCATTTGATATTACGTGCAGCTGGGAGGTCTCTTGTGGACCAGTGTCCTGAAGTTGGCTCTCCCACCTCAGAGGCACAACATTGACTCCTGGCTGCAGCACCAAGAGCCTTTCATCCACACGGCTCAGAATAAAAAGGAGAAAAAATAGAAAGAAAGAAAGAAAGAGGATGAAATAAAATTAAATTAAATTAAATAAAAAATAATTATTATGAAAAATATTTTTTTAATTAAAAAAACAACAGACGGACAGAACCCTAGGACAAATGGTAAAAGCAAAGCTATACAGAGAAAATCACACACAGAAGCATGCATATACACACTCACAAAAAGAGAAAAAGGGGAAAATTTTATATATCTTTGCTCCCAAAGTCCACCTCCTCAAATTGGAATGATTCTCTGTCTATTCATATATTCCACAGATGCAGGGTACATCAAGTTGATTGTGGAGCTTTAATCCACTGCTCCTGAGGCTGCTGGGAGAAATTTCCCTTTCTCTTCTTTGTTCGCACAGCTCCAGGGGTTCAGCTTTGGATCTGGTCCCGCCTCTGCGTGTAGGTCGCCTGAGGGCGTCTGCTCTTCGTTCAGACAGGACGGGGTTAAAGGAGCAGCTGATTGGGGGGCTCTCGCTCACTCAGGCTGGGAAGAGGGAGGGGTACGGATGGGGGGGTGAGCCTGCTGCAGCAGAGGGCAGCGTGACGTCGCACCAGCCTGAGGAGCACCGTGCGTTCTCCCGGGGAAGTTGTCCCTGGATCCCTGGACCCTGGCAGTCTCTTGCCTTTTCGTCAGGTCCAGACATTTTCCTGGACTCCCTTCCGGCTAGCCGTGGCGCACTAGCCCCTGTGTTCACGCAGCCAACCCCAGTCCTCTCCCTGGGATCCGACCGAAGCCTGGGCCTCAGCTCCCAGCCCCCGCCCACCCCGGCCGGTGAGCAGACAAGCCTCTCTGGCTGGTGAGTGCCGGTCGGCACCGATCCTCTGTGCGGGAATCTCTCCGCTTTGCCCTCTGCACCCCTGTTGCTGTGCTCTCCTCCATGGCTTCGAAGCTTCCCCCTCCGCCACCCGCAGTCTCTGCCCACGAAGGGGCTTCCTAGTGTGTGGACACCTTTCCTCCTTCACAGCTCCCTCCCACTGGTGCAGGTCCTGTCCCTATTCTTTTGTCTCTTTTTTCTTTTGCCCTACCCAGGTAGGTGGGGAGTTTATTGCCTTTTGGGAGGTCTGAGGTCTTCTGCCAGCATTCAGTAGGTGTTCTGTAGGAGTTGTTCCACATGTAGATGCATTTCTCATGTATCTGTGGGGAGAAAGGTGATCTCCGTGTCTTACTCTTCTGCCATCTTCTCAAGGTTCTTCTACAATTTTCTGATTACACGTCTTTTGCCTCCTTACGTAGGTTTATTCTTAGATATTTTATTCTTTTTGTTGAAATGATAAATGGGATTGTTTCCTTAATTTCTCTTTCTGCCCTTTCATTGTTAGTATATAGGAATGCAAGAGATTTCTGTGGAGGCTTCTCGAGTGGCACAAAGGTTAAGAATCCTCCTGTCAATGCAGGGGACACGGGTTCAAGCCCTTGTCCAGGAAGATCTCACATGCTTGGAGCAATTAAGCCCATGCACAACAACTACTGAGCCTGTGCTCTAAAGCCCACAAGCCACAACTTCTGAGCCTTCATGCCACAACTACTGAAGCCCACACACCTAGAGCCCAAGCTCCACAACAAAGAGAATCCACCACAGTGAGAAGCCCATGCACTGCAAGGAAGAGTAGCCCCCACTTGCCATGACCAGAGAAAGCCCATGCACAGCAGTGAAGACCCAACACAGCCAAAAGTAAATAAAAAAACTTATTTTTTAAAAAAGAGAGATTTCTGTGTATTAATTTTGTATCCTGCAACTTTACTAAATTCATTGATTAGCTCTAGTAGTTTTCTGGTGGCATCTTTAGGATTTTCTATGAATAGTATCATGTCATCTGCAAACAGTGACAATTTTACTTCTTCTTTTCCAATTTGGATTCCTTTTATTTCTCTTATTGCAGTGGCTAGGACTTCCAAAACTATGTTGAATAATAGTGGCAAGAGTGGACACAATTTTGTTCTTAGGGAAATGCTTTCAGTTTTTCACAATTGAGTATAATGTTTTCTGTCGGTTTGTCATATATGGCCTTTATTATGTTGCAGTAGGTTCCCTCTATGCCCACTTCTGGAGAGTTTTTATTATAAATGGGTGTTGAATTTTGTTGAAAGCTTTTTCTGCATCTATTGAGATGATCATATGGTTTTTATAGTAGTGTGTATTTTTTAATCCCAACCTTCTAACTTATCCCTATCCCCACCCCCCTTTCCACTTTGGTAACCATAAGTATGTTTTTTATATCTGTGAGTCTCTTTCTGTTTTGTAAATAAGTTCATTTGTACTGATAACTTTTTTTTTTAGATACCACATATAAGCAATATCATATGATATTTGTCTTTTTCTGTCTGGCTTACTTCAGTTAGTATGATAATCTCTAGGTCCATCCATGTTCCTGTAAATGGCATTATTTCATTCTTTTTTTATGGCTGAGTAACATTCCATTGTATATGTATGTATGTGTGTGTAAATATATATCACATCTTCTTTATCCATTCATCTTTCCATGGACATTTAGGTTGCTTCCATGTCTTAGCTATTGTAAACAGTGTTGCAGTGAACATTGGGGTGCATGTACATTTTTGAATTATGGTTTTTTCCAGATATATGCCCAGGAGTGGGATTGTGGGATCATATGGTAGCTCTATTTTTAGTTTTTAAGGAACCTCCATGCTGTTCTCCATAGTGGCCATACCAACTTACATTCCCACCAACAGTGTAGGAGGGTTCCCTTTTCTCCACACCCTCTCCCATTTATTCTTTGTAGACTTTTTGATGATGGCCATTTTGACTGGTGTGAGGTGATACCTCATTGTAATTTTGATTTGCATTTCTCTAATAATTAGTGATGTTGAGCATCTTTTCATGTGTTTGTTGGCCATCTGTAGGTCTTCTTTGGAGACATGTCCATTTGTCTCCTGCCCATTTTTTGATTGGGTTGTTTGTTTTTTCGATACTGAGCTGTAAGAGCTGCTTGTATATTTTGGAGATTAACCTCTTGTCTGTTGCATTGTTTGCAAATACTTTCTCCCATTCTGTAGGTTGTCTTTTTTTTTTGTTTATGGTTTACTTTGCCTTGCAAAACCTTTTAAGTTTAATTAGTTCCCATTTTTTTGTTGTTGTTGTTGTTCTTATTTCCATTACTTTAGGAGATAGATCCAAAAGATATTGTTACCATTTATGTCAAAGAGTGTCCTGCCTATGTTTTCCTCTAGGAGTTTTATAGTATCCGGTCTTACATTTAGGTCTTTAATCCATTTTGAGTTTATTTTTGCACATGGTGTTAGAGAATGTTCTAATTTCATTCTTTTATATATAGCTGTACAGTTTTCCCAGAACCACTTATTGAAGAGACTGTCTTTTCTCCATTGTATATTCTTGCCTCCTTTTTCATAGATTAATTAACCATAGGTGCATGGGTTTATTTCTAGGCTTTCTATCCTGTTCCATTGATCTATATTTCTATTTTTGTGCCAGTATCATACTATTTTGATTGCTGTAGCTTTGCAGTATAGTCTGAAGGCAGGGAGCCTGATTCCTCCACTCTGTTTTTCTTTCTCAAGCTTGTTTTGTCTATTCAGGGTCTTTCATGTTTTCATGCAAATTTTAAATTTTTTGATCATGTTTTGTGAAAAATGCCATGGGTAATTTGATAGGGATTGCATTGAATCTGTAGATTGCTTTGGGTAATATAGTCATTTTGACAATATTGATTCTTTCAATCCAAGAACACAAAATATCTTTCCATCTGTGTCATCTTTAATTTCTTTCATCAGTGTCTTATAGTTTTCAGAGTGCAGGTCTTTTGCTTCCTTTGGTAGGTTTGCCTCCTTAAGTATTTTATTCTTTTTGATGTGATGGTAGATGGGATTGCTTCCTTAATTTCTCTTTCTAATCTTCCATCGTTAGTGTATAGAAATGCAACAGATTTCTGTGTATTAATTTTGTATCCTGCAACTTTACCAAATTCATTGATGAGCTCTGGTAGTTTTCTGGTAACTTCTTTAGGATTTTCTATGAATACTGTCATGTCATCTGCAAACAGTGACAGCTTTACTTTTTCTTTTCCAATTTGGATCTCTTTTATTTCTTTTTCTTCTCTTATTCCTGTGGCTAGGACTTCCAAAACTACGTTGAATAAAAGTGACAAGAGGTGGACATCCTAATCTTGTTCCTGATCTTAGAGGAAATGATTTCTGCTTTTCACCGTTGAGTATGATGTTAGCTGTGGCTTTGTCAAATATGGCCTTTATTATGGTGATGTAGGTTCCCTCTATTCTCACTTTCTGGAGAGTTTTTATCATAAATGAATGTTGAGTTTTATCAAAACCTTTTTCAGTATCTGTTGAGATGATCATATGGTTTTTATTCTTCAATTTGTTAATGTGGTATATCACACTGATTGATTTGTGGCTATTGAAAAACTCCTTGCATCCATGGATAAATCTCACTTGATCATGGTGTACAATCCTTTTAATGTATTGTATTGTGTGTAATGTGTTGCATTCAGTTTGTTAGTATTTTGTTGGGGGTTTTTGTGTCTATGTTCATCAGTGATGTTGGCCTGTAATTTTCTTTTTTTGTGGTACCTTTGGTTTTGGTATCAAGGTGATGGTAGCCTCATAGAATAAGTTTGGAAGTGTTCCTTCGTCTGCAATTTTTTGGAATAGTTTCATAAAGATAGGTGTTAATTCTTCTCTAAATGTTTGATTGAATTCATCTGTGAAGCCATCTGCTCCTGGACTTTTGTTTGTTGGAAGCTGATAAATCACAGGTTCAATTTCATTATCTATAATTGGTCTGTTCATATTTTCTATTTCTTCCTGGTTCATTCTTGTGAGATTGTACCTTTCTAAGAATTTTTCCATTTCTTCTAGGTTGTACATTTTGTTGGCATAGTTGCTTGTAGTAGTCTCTTATGATCCTTTGTATTTCTGTGGTGTAAATTGTAACTTCTTTTTCATTTGTAATTTTATTGATTTGGGCCCTCTCCCATTTTTTCTTGATGAGCCTGGCTAAAGGTTTATCAATTTTTTTATGTTTTCAAAGAACCAGCTTTTAGATAGCATTTTTTTCATTTTCTACAGCCTGTTTGGAACTGCATGATACATGAATTGCAGTGAAAGGTCATAATTGTACCAGGGATAAGTTCAGTGTTCAGGCTGCTGCTTCCTAGGATTCAAATCTAGGCAACTGAAAATAGTTAGGAAAGAGGAGGATATCCCAAGGAAAAATCTGCTAAAAATAGTCAGTGGAGGTACCCCTGGCTTCATTGGTAATCTGATAATACCCACCAAATATTTCTACCTTTGTATATATATATTGATCAAATCAAACATTTGACAATTTCAGTTCCTTTTCCCTCTTTTTTAAAAAAAAGATCCATGTATTCTCTACCCCACCCCCTCACTCACCCCAGTGAAAATGTATATAGAAATGCCTTATATATGGTGATGTGTAGCAACTGTATATGTTGAGATTCATGCAATGTGTCTGGATTACAGAAATATACTGTATAATATCCAGCTAAGAGATTCATAATAAATACTTTGGGAAACTATCTTAGACAGTTTTACCCTATATATACTATCACTTTGGACATCTTGGGGTTATCCAGTGAGGTCCCCAGTAACTATTATTTATAATGACAAGATGAACTTGATAATGTATATGTATCCATTTGTCATTCCTGGTTAAATATGTACATACATACATATTTGTGCTAGGAACTCTGCAGTCATAGCTGGTACTACATGACCTCACTGCACCTACATGAAACCAGGTGCATCAAGTGGACATCACTATGACCTGTGGGTGAATGTTTTCTTTTCCCCAAGGATAAGGTGGAGGTGAATATTCATGACATATAGGGAGGCCAGAGAGACTGCAATGACACAGTGAAGTCAGGAGGGAGCAAAAGATTTAAATAAACAAAAGAATCTGCTAGAAGGAAGAAAAGAGCCAAAAAGGACACCCAGAGAGAAGCTCAAGCTCCATGAGTGAGATCAAGAAAAAGAAGTTCAGTTTTCAGTGGGTTTTCTCTCCTCGTTCCAGACCTCGTGCATTCTCCCAAAAAGCCTCCATTACTTGGGTTGTTAGAACAGTTCTGTATTCCTTTCAGTCAAAGCAAAAATGCCTAACTAAATATTCAGCAAGAAAAAGGAAATATCAGTAGTAAGAAATATTGAATTTGTGTTTTATTTCATAAAGGACCTTATATTTGAAAACTCCTGAATTTAAAGTTTTCAAACAATCTACATAAATACAAGTTTCTTTGTGTGGTTCTGTTATTGTATGTATTAATATTTGTTTTAGCTAGTGCCATTTTTTCTTTTAAAAACAAGAAAAATAAGGGTCATGATGTTTATTGGTATTTTCAATTAATTAAAAATTAAGTGCCCTAAAATTTTTAATTATTCAACTATTTTATGATTTTCTTCCAAATGAAGAATTTAAAGAAAGTTAACAATTCAGCAGTTGAGTGTTAAATAAAAGCTAAGAAGAAGTGAGTTTTTAATAATTCTTTTCTTCTTTAACTTTCCACTAATCTGATGTATCTCAAAAGAGTCTGCCCAAATTTTTCAAGTAAAATTACCTCTGGGCGTTGACCTTGCATTTTTCAAACATGGATAATTTAAATCTAAAAGAGATTATTCCAGAAGGCTTTGAACAATGAAAAGGAATGGCTTATAATGAAAATGACTTTCTCCTTCTAACACAGCATCGTATTGTGATATGGAATTCTCATGTACTCAAATGTAGCTATTTCCTCCTACTCTCCTACACAAAATAGAATCTAAATAGGAGCCATTACGGTTCCAAGGACTGGACATTGGAACAGGTGTCAGAACCCAGGATCCAGCCTTGGCTCTTCTTCTAACATGATACGTGAGCTGGACCATAGTCACCTAAACCACCTAGTTCTATGTTTATTTCTCTGAAAAGCATGGAATTAGACTAAATCAGGTATCCCTTATTACATTGAAGTGATACTTGTCTTTTATCTGAAATTTTCTGGAAGCTTATTAGAGATGGGAGTGACACGAAATATACTGTGTAGAGTAGCTAAGCCTTATAATTAACTATATTCCCTTTCTACAACATGGGCATGGTGGGAACAACCTGCTTAGAGAGCCATAAGAAAATGACTCTTTATCTACTAAATAAGGACTACTATACTAAATGTTCTTTAAGGTCAATTTCTACACACAAATTTTATGATTCTCATTCAAAATAGGCAAAAGTGCATCATTGCTGCCCCTACCAAGTGGTACATGGAGTAGCAATTGGAGCTTTGACCCACCAAATGTTAGAGCAAAATTCTTCAGTACCTGATAAAATGGCCAGTAGCATGGTTGGTGCCTCACTCACCTGAATTTAAACCTGGAGAAATACCAACCTACAATATGAAGAGAGGGAGCATAGTATGTTGGTAATAATAAACCAGAGTAGTTGTAGGTGGGCAGAAGTACTCATTTAGTTCAGGAGGAAGATAGAATACAGAAACTTTAAAATGAATAAGGAAAATAAATTTAGGTATGATCCCTAACAGGTTAGGAGGAGTCTCTCAAAAAATAAAAGTATAAACTTTAAAGTCAATAAAATGCAACAGATAGAAGACAGGAAAGGAAGCAAAAAAGAAGCAAACAAAAAATACAAAATAACATGAAAGAACATATATTTTAGCAGTAACTACAATACATGTAAATTTAAAATTCACAGAACGAAATAAGACATTTAGATTGCACTAAAAAGGACAAGATCCAGCAAGGCGTCCAACATAGGAGGCATGCTATGAGTAGGAGAATATAGAAAAGCTGAAAACAATAAAAAGCATGGGGAGGAATGCATCAAATAAGATGTAAGCTGAACTTTATTTCAGCTCCAATACACAAAGTCCTGTCCTAACGACAAAAGAAAGCTGAACGAACAGAAAATCAATAACGTTTCTTGAACAAATCAGAGAACTGAGTTTTCAGGGCAAACTGCCATCTCAAAATCTAGAAAGCTGGGCAAACCCAGAGGGTCACAGCCAAGATCTGCTCATCTGGAACAGAAGCCACGCAAGCCACAAACTGGTAGGAACACCTAAGTGGCACCTTTGATTAATTTCTGGAACTTGAGTATGTACTAGTTTAAGAATGAAGAAGTCCTAGGGCCACATGGTCTTTATTTCCTGGAACCCCACCAGGTTCTCAAGGTAAAGATCCAAGAAAAATCCGCTTATGCCTCTAAGGGGAGTGGAAGAGTAATCCTTGGTAAATATGCCCGGAGACTTCTCTATTTAAAATAAAGGCCTACTTTCCAGGGAGAAATTCTTTACCAGAGCCTGTGCAATAGTTGTAGGGGGAAGGATGTTCCTCCCACTCCAGTCCCCTCCAGTCTTCCTGTCTTCCCTAAGGGGAGAGGGGGAGCTATACAAGAAGAAATGCTTGTGAAGGTCACAAACCAGAGACACTGGCTCACTGAAAGACTGAGACTTACCTGGAGTATTATAGAACACTCTCCTCCTTGTACCTTACGACCATACCAATAGGGTTCCAGTATCATAACAGTAAATAACAGCTGAAAAAAACAGACTCTTTCTAAGGAGGAATACTCAGGGAAACCAGAAGTCAAGAAAAGAGACAAAAGGGAATTCCCTGGCAGTCCAGTGGTTAGGACTCCACGCTTCCCCTGCAGGGGGCATGGGTTCGATCCCTGGTCAGGGAACTAAGATCCTGCATGCCTCGCAGTGCAGTCAAAATAAATAAATAAGTATATAAATGTGTTCAAAAAAATTTTTTTTTAAAGAAAAGAGACAAAAAACGATATATAGAGGGATTTGTAGTCTCTGGCACCTGTAGTTACAGAAGACATTAAATGAAGCCCAACTCCTAGCTAGATGAATGTATATTCTTAAACTGGAGGCCTTTTTACCTCAGTTTCTGTAAGTGATTACAACATGTCCAGCTCTCAACAAAAAAATTACAAAGCATACCAAAAAGCAAGAAAAAATACAGTCCAAAGACAGAAGCAATCATTAGAACAAGACAGATATGACACAGATTTTGGAATTATCTGAAAGGGAATTTAAAATATCCATGATTATATGTGAAGGGCTCCTGTGGAAAAAGTAGGCAACATGCAATAACAGGTGGATAACACAAGCAGAGAGATGGAAACGCTCAGAAAAAATCAAAAGTAAATGGTAGACATCAAAAACACTGTAACAGAAATGAAGAATGCCTCCGATGGGTCCACTGAAGTCTACCCATAAGCAGACTGGACACAGCCAACAATCAGTGAGCTTGAATATATGCCAATAGAAATGTCACAAACTGAAATGCAAAGAGAAAGATGAATGTTAAAAAAAAAGAAAATATCCAAGAACTTTGGAAAATTTTTAACAGAATTGAAGAACCAGAGAGAGAACAAAGAGAAAACAAAGTAAAAGGACTATTTGAAGTAATAATGGCTGAGGATGTTCCAAAATTAATGATAGACACCAAACCACAGATCTATGATGCTCAGAGAATGAAGAGCAGAAAAAATACCAAAAAGATTTAAAATACGTCTACATATGTCACATTCAAGTACAGAAAAATAAAAATAGAGAAAAACTCTTGTAGCCAGGTTAAGAAAAACATGTTGTCTATGGAGCAGTAAAGATAAGAACTACAGCAGATTTCTTATCAGAAACCATATAAGATGGGCTTCCCTGGTGGCGCAGTGGTTGAGAGTCTGTCTGCCGATGCAGGGGACATGGGTTTGTGCCCCGGTCGGGGAAGATCCCACATGCCGCGGAATGGCTAGGCCCGTGAGCCATGGCTGCTGAGCCTGCACGTTCGGAGTCTGTGCTCCACAATAGGAGAGGCCACAGCAGTGAGAGGCCCGCGTACCGCAAAACAAATAATAATAAAAAATAAACATGAACTAATAAAAACACCACAGGAGCTAATAAATAATTCAGCACAATTACAAGATGAAGATCAATTATAAAAGTGAAAAAGATTCTTCTATACCTCAAAATAAAATAGAAAACAAGAAAACATTTGCAATAGCTATAAAAACAATAATGCATTTAGGAATTATCCTAATACAAGATGAAAAAGACCTTTACAGAGGAAAAGTTTAAAATCTTTTAAGGATTAAAAAATGAGCAGAACTAAATAAATATAAAATACAATGTAACATAATAAAGATATCAAATCTGCAAGGAATTTTTCCTTAATTCAATTCAATGCTAATAAAGATGTCAGTAGGAATTTTTTTGTAAACTTGACAAACTTTTTCTAATATTACATGGAAAAATAAAGCTTCATAAATTGTTGTCAATTTTATTTTGTATTTGGCATTTTTATAAATTCCCACAATGAAAATATCTTTTTAATTTTTTCTGATTATATATACATATTCATTATAAAAACAATTAGAACAATACCTAAAAATGTAAAGATATTTGGAATTTCACTACCATATGATAACCACCTTTAACATTTTGTAATCATTCATTGTTGTATTACTTATGCATATATATATATATATATATATATATATAATTTTATGTAGGTGACATCATATCATGGATATATTTTCTCCCCTGTCATCCTCAATTCCATGCTAACATTCTATTTTTCTCCATAACCACATATCCTACACATATATTGTTCTAATTCTCATGGCTGTAGAATATTATATAGAGTTTGAACCATAACTCAGTTCTATTCATCTCATTAGTCATATTCTTCTAGTTTTTGGTCAGTATAAACAGTGCTGCAGTAAATGTCCTTGTAAGTTGTAGGTTCATACAAATTTGTACTTTTATTTTTGTGGGCAATGTTTATACTTCTATTTCTATAATAGAGATTCTGGGAATAGAAGCACTGAGTAGAAGAGAATATCTATTTTTTTCCAGTTTTACTGAGAAATAATTGACACATCACTATTTAAGTTTAAAATGTACAGCATGATGGTTTGATTGACATATATTGTAAAATGATTACCACAATAGGTTTAGTGAACATCCATCATCTCATATAGATATAATAAAAGAAAAGAAAAAGATTCTCCTTGTGATGAGAACTCTGAGAGTTCTACTCTCTTAACAACTTTCCTATACATCATAACAGCAGTGTTAGCTATAGTCATCGTGTTGAATGTTATATCCCTAGTACTTGTTTATCTTATACCTGGAAGTTTATACCTTTTGACCACCTTCAATTCCCCCTAACCCCACCCCCTGCTTCTGGTAAACACAGATCTGATCTCTTTTTTTTTGAGTTTGGTGTTCTTGGAGTTTCAGGTTGGTTTGTTTGTTAGATCCCACATAAAAGTGAGATCATACAGTATTTGTCTCTCTGTCTTTTAGCATAATGTCTTTGAGGTCCATCCACGTTGTCACAAATGATAGAATTTTCTCTTTTTTAATGGCTGAATAATATTCCATTGTATGTATATACCACAAGTTCTTTAACCAATCATCCATCAACAGATAGGTTGTTGTCATGTCTTGGCTGTTGTAAATACTTGTAATGCTTCTATGAACACAGAGGTACAGATATTTTTCTGACTTGGAGTCTTTCTTCTTTTATATTTCCTCAGAAGTAAAATTGCTGTACCACATGATACTATTTTTAATTTTTTAGGATCCTCTATATTATTTTCCAAGGAGGCTGTGCCAATTTACAATCCCACCAACAATGCACAGGGTTCCCTTTTCTCTACTTCCACCCAACATTTGCTATCTCTTGTCATTTTGATAATAGCCATTCTAACAGACGTGAAGTGATACTCGCTGTATTAATTTGCAATTCCCTAATGACTAGTGCTGCTGAAAATCTTTTCATGTACTTATTGGCCATTCATATATCTTCTTTGGAAAAATGTCTATTCAGAGTCTTTGCTCATTTTTTAATTGGATTACTTGGGGAATTTTTTGCTATTAAGTTGTATGAGTTCTTTATATATTCTGGATATTAACCCCTTATCAGATACATGGTTTGCAAATACTTTTTCCCATTCTGCAGGTTGCATTTTCACTTTATTGATTTCTTTTTCTGTGCAAAAACTTTTTAGTTTGATGTAGTCCTACTTGTTTATTTTTTATTGTGTTTTCCAAAAATTCACTACCAAGACTGTGTCAAGGAAATATTTTTCCTGTGTTTTCTTCTAACAGTTCCATGGTTTCAGATCTTATGTTTAAGTCTTTAATTGACTCTGATTTTATTTCTGTGAGTGATGTATGATAGGGGTCAAGTTTCATTCTTTTACATGCAAATATGCAATTTTCCCAGAACCATTTATTGAAGACTGCCTTGTCTCCATTGGATATTCTTGGCTCCTTTGTCAAATATTAGTTGAACAAGAGAAGATGTTCTTTTAGCTTCCATAGATATTGCCATATTTCTTTCCCCAAATTCTATACATCTTAACATTCCCACCACCAATATGTATCATACTACCCTTTCCTCTATATCCTTGTCCAATGAGTATGAAGTATATTTCATTGTTTCTTTAATGTGGATTTCTCTGTCTTCTTTTGAGCGTGTACTTCTATTCACATTTGTTGGCTATGTAAATTGTCATTTTCTGAATTATCTATTCATATTTTATATCCATTTTCAATTGAATTGTTTATCTTTGAATAACATAGAAATTGATACTTTTTCATCTGAGTTACAAATGTGTTTTTCTTGTTCCATCATTGCCTATTGATATTTTATGGAATGTTTTGCCGTATAAAAGTTTTAAGTTTCTACATAGTCAATTATTTCTAAAATTTTTAAATTTCTACATAGTCAATTATTTCTATCTCCTGTTTTATAGCCTCTGGATTTCCAGTTTTGCTAGGAAGATCTCAGTAATCCATCTGTTCTGCATTTATTCTCATAGATATCTAGCCAAGTTTTTAAAAATTATTATTTCTAAGCCCTTATTTGTCTGGAGTTTATTTCTGTATAATAGGTCATATTTTTCTTTCTTTCCATATGAATAGCTAGTTGGCCATTAGACCAGTTTTGGAAAAAAGGAAAACAAAGAGCAGGGACTTAACCTCTCAGATATTAAGGCATGCCACAAGCTACAATAATTTGAAGCAGTGTGATGTAGGTACAAAAACAAACAGACTGATCAATGGAACAAAACAGAGTGCTTGAAGTAGGCCAATATTTATATGTGATTTGCTATACTATAATGCTGACACCAAAAATATGTGAGAAAAAATGAAAGATGGCTTATTTAGAAGATGCTTTTGAAAAACTTAGTTTACATGGAGAAAGACAAAATGAAAAAAAAAGATTTATTTCAAATGGACTGAAAACTTGAATATGAAAGTTTAAAACATAAAGCAAATAGAAGAAAGTATAGGTGAATATCTTGGTGATCAGGGACAAAAAATACATAAATATAAACATGTATATAAATGTACATTGATATTTCTATATGTCTGTGTATTTAGAAGTTTTGAAGAGAATATAGACAAATAAGAACTTTTGTGCCAAGCAGGTAGAAGCAGTAAGTATAAGATCTTTCTGGAAAGTAGTTTTACTGTACTTTGTAAAATTATAAATTTCATATCTTAACCTCACTATAACAGGAATATCTTAAAGAAACTCTTGAAAGTCCTACAAAATACATGTACAAGCAAGCAATTTGGTAGTGTTGGTGAGATTTGGCACTGCTTTATGTATTTATCACTAGATAAATACATTAATAGTGGCGCGTATAATGAAATGCTACAAAGCAGTTGGAAACAATGTATTAGATATACATGGGCCAATGTGGATAGCCCTTAAAAACATGATGTTGTATGAAAACAATTTAAAAAAACAGAATGAGATTAGTAGCTAGTTAGTAATACTAGTACAAACAGCTAATACTATTTACAAATAGCTTAAATATATATATAATAAATTTGTATATGTAACATACACAAATACATACTGAAAATACTATATATTTTACATATATAAGAACATGTATTGAAAGTATTAAATTGGTTGTGTATGGAGTGAAAAGAATGGTGATTAAGGATAAAGTAGAAAATAAAGTAAAACCAGAAAGGCACCTTGCTTAGAAGAATGTGATGGGGTACTATATACTGAGGCATATAATTAATAATTCTGTTTGATGACAAAAGCAAAAATAAATGGATAAAATGATAGATCTATAAATCACCTCATTTTTAACGCTGGAAACTGAGACCCTGAGAGATTAAGGTTGCTGCCCAGTTTATACTGCTAACTAGTGGCCATACCAAAGCAAACCCAGATATGCAGACCACTTCACCCCATTATATCTTTACGTAAGTTTAAGCATTGTATACAACCATATCATAAAAGTTGTCAGGAGTCCAATACACTATAAAATGTACCTACCACCAACATGAATCTGTTATACATATATATATACCCACTGTTTTTTAGATTCTTTTCCCATATAGGCCATTACAGAGTATTCAGTAGAGTTCCCTATGCTATACAGTAGGTCCTTATTAGTTATCTATTTTATATATAATAGTGTATATATTCATATACATATGTATAACTGAATCACTTTGCTGTACACCTTCAACTAACACAACATTGTAAATCAACTATATTTCAATAAAAATTTTTAAAAAGAAAACATGTCAAACCACACAAAAAATAAAAATAAAATAAAATATACCGACCGCCTATATTCAGAAATCAACTTAGTATATAGTAGAGTTTTGAAGTAGTAGATGTCTTTGGTTTTGGTCCACCAACCTCTTTTCCTCTGGGGAAAGGTCCATGTTTTTTGGTGGGGCTGCCAATGCCCTGAACCCCTTCACAACCACCACCACCAAGATGGACACCAGATCCAAACTAATTCAATTTTACCCTCTCACAAGGAGTTGAGTCTTGAGCAGAACACAGACAATGATTTGGGCGATGGCCCCAACCAAAGGAGAGAGCACTGAATTCCTGCTCTTCAAATGGCAGAAGCAGATATTCCTACCTTTCTCAAAGTCTGCTGGTTTAGCTCTTTCTTAGATTGTGTGGGCCGCCCGGCCTCCCACCCCCCACAAATATTTTGTTAATCAAATTAGTCTGTGTTGTTTTCTGTTAGCCTGTCCCAAAGTCATATGCTAATTACAGTAAACTTTAAACATGTAATAAACAAACATTTTTCCATGGTGCTTTGGAATGCAAATGAGCCATGGAGGGTGTTGATCTGGATGACCAATATTTCTTAAAATAGATGTCCATGAAAATATGATTTTAAAAAAAAAGCTTTTTATCCTGTAGCAAACAGAGAAATTCAAGTCCATTCCACTGGTCAGTCATTCTCAAAGAGAGATTTCAGTGTCTTAATGCTTAGAGGCTCTTTCAGCTTGCTGAGCGTTAGGAGACCTGGAATCACTTGAATATAAGCCTCTCTGACCTTATCCTCTCTTCGCTCTCTCCCTTCATCACCATCCCTCCCACCTCACTCCTCACTGGAAGGAAAATAGAAATCACAATAGACAACCTGGTGGTGGTACGTAGACAGGACCTTCAATATTTATTGGATGACTGTATATTTCCTTGGGAATTTTTTTAAACACAGCCTCTTTTCCACTGTTGAATCACTGTCCGTGTGGATTCTGCTAGAGAATTAATAAAGAAGTGAATAAACATATTAAGTAAAATACTGCCATAGCTACATAGAACATAAATCATAGCAGTTCAAATGCATATGCTGCTTGTGTTCATGGAACTCAAAATATTTCACATATGATCTCACTTAGTTTTATAACATCCCCATGAGACAGGCAGATAACCTGTGGTATGCAGTACCTTTTCCCTGGATGTCTAGAACATTCTGTGCACACTTTCTTCTTCCTCCTCCTTAAATTCTTATGAGGTAAGGAAGACAAGGACCAGCCTCCTTGCTTTCCAGTGATGAAAATGGATGCTCAAAAGGGACAGTGATTTGCCCTCAAACTGCAATTTGGCCACAGAGGTAGATATTGCGGGACCCAAAGCATGTCCCATCAAAATACCACAAAGAAATGAGAAGATGCTGAGATCAAAAGGAATGAAGAGTGAGACAGAAGAGGGGAGGAAAGGGATGGTCACCTCAGCCTGACTTCCTACCCACCATGGTTTCAGAGGACAGACTAGCTGCTGTCACCTCTAACACCATTTTCACTCCACACTGAAAGCACAATATTAATAAATACAGTGGTCCAGGGGCAGGGCAGGGCGTGGTGTCTAAGTCCATTTCCATTACTCCACACATTCTTCAGTTGTTACATCACTTTTGGATCTCATTTTTCCAGTGTTTAGTTTCACATGGAATGACGTTCTCTGAAATTTGTGATTCCTGATTGGAATTTGGAAAGAAAAGATCCGAATTGGTAGGGATAAACTAAGCCAAGTTCCTTTCAGCTTGTGTCCCATTCTTCTGGGTCAAAGTGATCTGACATTGATGGCAAAGGAAGAGAGAAATCAAATATGCTTTCTTTCACCTTAACTGATAACAAATTTGAAGTTAAGTAACTTGTCCCAGTGTAGGTAAACCACTCATTTCAAATATCTGGAACATTTTCTCTCTGCTTCTTTGCAATCGTCTCCATTCTGCCCTATCCCTATATACTTACTCTGCACCTACATTTTTGGCAGTAGGAAGGGTATGAGTTTGAATGTTTTTTAGAGTCATTTTTGCTAACATTTGAGGATGAGGAAAAAATAATAAACCAGGGAGAAGAAAACCTTATTTCTTCAAGTAAGTGCTTAAACTACCTGCACAAAACAAACCAGAAAAGTCCTCTTAGAAGCTAAGACAAAGTCGTGTTTTTGGGAGAAGAAATGAATCCATTTTACCTTCTTCTCTTCCCTCCTTCTCACACTGGAAAACAATGGGAAGGAGTGAGGGTGGGGGAAGGGAAGAATGACAGACAGATTGTACAATTACCCTAAGAGGTAAATCAGGCCTGATTTTAGGTTTGTTTTATGTAATAAAAGGCAGGAGAAATGACCAGTCCTTTCAGTGATGGAAATGACTTCGTGTCTCCAAAATGGATTGCCTGGGTTTTTCTTTTTCCTTTGTTTTTTGTTTGTTTGTTTTTAAATTTTATTGAAGTATACTTGATGTACAATGTTGTGTTTAACTTCTGCTGTACAGCAAAGTGACTCAGTTATAACATATATATACTGTTTTTCATATTCTTTTCCATTATGGTTTATCACAGGGTATTATACAGTTCCTTGTGCTATACAGTAGAAACTTGTTTTTTATCCATCCTATATATAATAGTTTGCATCTGCTAATCCTAAACTCCCAATCCTTCCCTACCCTTCTTACCCTCCCCCTTGACAGCCACAACTCCATTCTCTATATCTGTGAGTCTGTTTTCGTTTTATAGATATGTTCATATGTGTTGTATTTTAGATTCCACACTTAAGTGATATCATATGTTATTTGTCTTTCTCTTTCTGACTTACTTCGCTTAAGTAATAATAATAATATTACTCTCTAGGTCCATCCATGTTACTGCAAATGGCATTATTTCATTCTTTTTTATGACTAATATTCCATTGTATATGTATGTATATATTATATATATATATACATACCATATCTTCTTTATCCATTCATCTGTCGATGGACATTTGTTTCCATGTCATGGCTATTGTAAATAGTGCTGCTATGAACAAAGGGGTGCATGTATCTTTTTGAATTATAATTTTGTTTGGGTATATGTCCAGGAGTGGGATTACTGAATCATATGGCAACTCTATTTATAGTTTTTTGAGGAACCTCCATGCTGTTTTCCATAGTGGCTGCACCAATTTACATTCCCACCAACAGTGTAAGAGGGTTCTCTTTTCTCCACACCCTCTCCAGCATTTATTATTTGTAGGCTTTTTAATGATGGTCATTATGACTGGTGTGAGGTGGTAGCTCATTTTTGTTTTGATTTGCATTTCTCTAATAATTAGTGATGATAAGCATCTTTTCATGTGCCTGTTGGCCATCTATGTCTTCTTTGGAGAAATGTCTATTTAGGCCTTCTGCCCATTTTTAATTTTTTTATTTTTGATATTGAATTTTATTAGCTCTTTGGGATAGGTAGGTAATGATTAATATTTTGGTAGGTTTGGTAGGTAGGTAGGTAACAATTAATCCTTGTCAGTTGCATCGTTTGCAAATTTTTCTCCCGCAGTCTGTAAGTTGTCTTTTTGTCTTGTTTATGGTTACTTTCACTGTGCAAAAGCTTATAAGTTTCGTTAGGTCTCATTTGTTTATTTTTTATTTTATTTTTATTGCCTTGGGAGGTTGACCTAAGAAAACATTGGTATGATTTATGTCAGAAAATGTTTTTCCTATGTTCTCTTCTAGGAGTTTTATGGTGATTTGTCTTATATTTATAAGTCTTTAAGCCATTTTGAGTTTATTTTTGTGTATGGTGTGTGGGTGTGTTGTTTTACTTTCATTGATTTTCATGCAGCTGTCCAGCTTTCCCAACACAAATTGCTAAATAGATTGTCTTTTCCTCATTGTATATTTTTGCCTCTTTGTTGAAGATTATTTTTCTTCAACACATAGGTGTGTGGGTTTATTTCTGGGCTCTCTATTCTGTTCCATTCATCCGTATTTATGTTTTGTGCCAATACCATGCTGTTTTGATTACTGTAGCTTTGTAGTATTGTCTGAGGTCTGGGAGATTATGCCTCCTGCTTTGTTCTTTTTTCTCAGAATTGCTTTGGCAATTCTTTGTCTTTTATGCTTTCATATACATTTTAGGATTATTTATTCTAGTTCTGTGAAAAATGTCATGGGTATTTTGATAGGTATTGCATTAAATCTGTAGATTGCTCTGGGTAGTATGGCCATTTTAACAATATTAATTCTTTCAGTCCAAGAGCATGGGATATCTTTCCATTTTTTTGAATCATATTCAATTTCTGTTATGAATACTTTATAGTTCTCAGCATATGTATTTCACCTCCTTGATGAGGTTTATTCCCAAGTATTTTATCTTTTTTGATGTGATTTTAAAAAAGAACTTTTTTGTTTGCATTCATTTTTCTAATATTTCATTGTTAGTGTAAAGGAATGCAACTGATCTCTGTATGCAACCTCTTTCCTACCAGTTTGAATACTTTTATTTGTTTTCCTTGTCAGATTGTTGTGGCCAAGACTTCCAATACTATGTTGAATAGAAGTCATGAGAGTGGTCATCCTTTGTCCCTTTCTTTTCCTCTTTCCTTTTGTGGTTTAAAGATTTTCTTTTGTATTATGCTTATGTTCTCTTCTTTTGGGTTTTTGTGAATCTATTATGTGTTTTTGATTTGTGGTTACCCTATTTTTCAAATATATAAACCCCTTCCTATATCTACTTGCTTTAGACTGGTAGTCATATAGGCTCAAACACATTCTAGAAAAAGAATATATATTTTCTTTCTCCTCCCCCACATTTTATTATTTTGATGTCCTATTTTACATCTTCATGTTAATCCTTTTGCTGTTCATTGTGGCTATCATCACTTTCACAGAAATTTTTGATTTTTTAAAATTTGTGTACTGGCATATTTACGTGATTTACTTTCCAATTGTGATTTTCTATACAGTCTTACTTTTTTTTTTTCTAGTTAGAGAAGACCTTTCAATATTTACTTTAGGATAGGCTTAGTAGCACTGTATTCTTTTAGTTTTTGCTTGTCTGAGAAATTCATTATCTCTCCTTCTATTCTAAATCTTGCTGGATAGAGTATCCTAGATTGCAGGTTTTTCCCTTTCAGGGATTTGAACATATCTTGCCTCTCCCTTATGGCCAGTAACATTTTTGTAGAGGAATCAGCTGATAACCTTATGGGGGTTCCCTTGTAATTAACTCTTTGTTTTTCTCTTGCTGCTTTTATTGCCATTTTTATTATAATATGTCTTGGTGTAAGTCTGTTTGGATTTATCTTGTTTGGGACCCTCTGTTCTTCCTGTACCTGGAAATCTGTTCCCTTCTTTTGGTTTGGGAATTTTTCAGCCATAATTTCTTCAAATACATTTTCAATCCCCCCTTCTCTTTCTTCTCCTTCTGGAATCCCTATGATGCATAGATTAGCACACTTTATATTACCCCATAGGTCTCTGATATTGCTTTCTTTTTTTTTTATTTGGCTTTCTATCTGCTGTTCGGATTGGGTGATTCCCATTATCATATCTTCCAGATCACTTATTCTTTGTTCTGCATTATTCATTCTGCTATTCATTGCCTTTAGTTCAGCTTTCATCTCTGCAAATACATTTTCTAATTTTTCTTTGTTCCTCTTTATAGTTTCTAGTTCTCTTTTTACAGTAATCTGTGTTTCTGTCGATCACCCTTCTTAATTTCTTCAGTATTTTCTTCATCTCCTTTTTGAACTCGCTGTCTATTAGACTGAAGAGGTCTGTTTCATTGTTTGCTCTTTCAGGGGAATTCTCTTGATCTTTTAATTGTGAATGGTTCCTCCGCTTCTTCATTTTACTTATAGTTCTCTTGCTCTATGAGTTTAGGAGAAACAATTCTCTACTGTGGCCTTGGGGGCTATTTTTATGTGGGATCATCCCCGTGTAGCCTGCTTGGGTTTAATATTTTTGGTGCAAGGGCTGTTTCTAGTATGGATGCCTGCCACCTCTTTCCTCAGTGTACGCTGGCCATTTTCCCCTTGACAGAAGGTGCGACTGGTGTTGTGATGCTCTTTGGTTGTCACAGCCCTGTCAGGGGCAGGGTTTGCTCCCTAGTTGTTGGAGTAGAAGCCCCCAGGTCCACTTCTGAGCTGTGTTTCTGATCTTTGGTGTGAGGTGGGCGCATCATACTGGGAGAGGAGCCACTGAGTACTCCTCTGTCAGAGCTGTTCACTGTTGAGTGTACTCTGTTTTGTCACCTGTCACCTTTTGTGCAGGCTCACAAAGTACACTGTTGTTGGCACTGCCCTTGGCTCTGTCTCGACCTTGGGAATCCCAGCAGTAAGACCTGGCATCCCTCAGGTGTTGTTTTCACAAGGCCACCAGGGCAGATCTGCTGAAGTCAGGTCCCAGGACTGCAGTAGTCATGCACCTAGACCTGCTGTGGGAGCTGGGAGGCAGCTCAGACCCTGGCCCGGGCCAGCCCCAATATGCACAAGCCCACAAAGCCCACAGCTGCTACGGTCAGACCTGTCCCAGCTGCAGGAGCACCCATTGTCCATTCAGATGTCCCACAGGTGCTGAATTTACAAAGCCTGCCCACGCAGGAACCGGCCAAGGTGGCAGCTGGGGTCATTCTCCCAAAGCGGCAGTACAGCACTCCAGCTCCTTCAGGCTGTCTCCACGCAGCCAACAGCAGTTCTCTCCCTGGGTCTGTCCTCTGAACCCCAAGTTCCAGTACCCAGCCCCCACCCATACCAGCGGATGCACGTCTCAGGCTGGGGGACTCAGGGCGGTGGCACCGACAGTGTGTGCAGTTCTTTCTCTGTTCTGCCTGTCACAAACCAGTTGTTGAACTCTCCTCTGATGATCTGAAGCTCCTTTTCTGTCCTGGCTGATCTTCCCACCAGTGAGGGGGCTTCCCAGGGTGTGTAAACCTTTCCTCTTTATCAGCTCCCTCCCAGGGGCACAGGTCCCATACCGCTTCCTCTTTATTTTTTTTCCTATTGTCCTACCCAGTTACCTGGAGACCTTTCTTGCCCTTTCAGGTGTCTGAGGTCTTCTGCTGGTGTTCAGTATGTGTTCTGCAAGAACTGTTCCATTTGTAGATGTATCTTTGATGTATTCATGGGAGGAGGTAAGCTCCACATCCTACTACTCTGCCATCTTGGTTGGAGTCCCTCTTTGGGCTGCTTTTAAACATCAAATCCACTTTCAGAAAACAAAGTTTCAATTTCCACTTGCAGCCAAGATGAAGTAACAGGGACTGGATTATCCTCTCACCCCCAGTTTGAAAACATCTTCCTCTCTCAGTCCTCAACAAAAGGGAAAGCAGGGGGTAAACTCTGACCTCTGACCTAGATTGCCTATTGTCTGTGGTTTGTCAATGCAATAATGAAATATTTGAATCCACAACAAATACTAGTTACAGTCTTAAGATCTCTGTCATATTTTATCCCATCAAAATTTAAATTTTTTCAGAGGACACTGTAGCTCAGAATATCACTCTTTTTGCAAAAGCAAAGCTAGCACATCTTTTAAACTATCAATACTTTTCTTAATCTTCTCAGCAGTTACTGCAAACCAAGAAAGAACTTTTATACCAACTAACTTCTCACACTCTTAATAAAGAGAAACTAATGACTTAGAGATTTTTGCAAAGTGCTTTTGAGTTAAAACATCACCATATACTTTTATATGGCTTCTTTATCCTTGGACCAAAAAATATCTTAGCCAAACTAAGATAAGAAAAGTGACTGCCCATAACAAAAGCAAAACAAACTTCTTGTGGACCTGGAAAAACTCTGTTGAATGAGAAAAAATGGTCACTTGTCAAATGTGATATGGAAGTTATCTTGGTGTATCACGTACCTATTTCTACTATGGAAGCATGTCACATAGAAAAGTTTGTGTTAGGACAGGAAAAGAGCCTCTCAAAATAAAAATGGAGCAATAAAGAACAGTTCCTTCTAGCCAGCTAGTATGTCTCTAAATGCATTTCTACCTGGTTTTGTCTATAAAGAAAGGAGGACATTTTTAACTCAGCAACCAAGCAACAAATGCCCTATAAGTAGTTACACAAAACCTTGTTGGTGTGGACTTTCGAATCAGGAACTAAAGTGAAATTAGAGGAATTTGGAAATTGTAATATCTTCAGGCAAATTAGGTTTTGACTATATAAAACATATTGTTTTTGCTCCACTGAGATTACTTCATATCCCTTCTACAATTTCTTACCCCCTCCCTAACCCTCATCCCCTACACCTACCCCTTTTGATTCCAATGGCCAGTGTCCCAGACTCTCCTCAAAGGCCTGTCCTCAGGCTACTGGAAGCACTGCTTTGCCCAAATAAAGTAGAAGAAAGTTCTGGGAATGTATTCCCCTTGCTTTCGTGTCTTCTCCCACCGTCATCACAGACCTTAGTGACAGTCCAAGTTTTTTGCCCAGGGTTAGGCACTCAGAGGTGTACCGAATGCTCCAGAGCTCTCCTTTGGGCTCAAGCTGAGGCCAAGAAAGACGTTGTCTGAAACTCCACCCTTGCTTGGCCTGGCCCCTTCCCTGCCCGGCTTCTCACTCTCTTGCTAGCTTCTCCTAGAAGTACCTCCTTAATAAATCACTTAGCCACAAATCCTCTTCTCTGAGCCTGTTTCTGGAGAAACTAACCTAAGACAGTAGCTCAAACCACTAATAAATGATGCCATCTACATTCCCTACTAATCTATAATGGGTAGTATACGTGTATATGCAATGTTCAAAAACAGAATCTTTTCTGAATTAGTTTACAGTAACCAACAAAAATTTCACATAATCTATTAAATACCTTCATAAGCCTCTCCTTCAAAGAGAATATAAAACTAGGCATCATCCTATTGAATGTGAATATCACATGGAAAATTAGAAGAATACAAATATGATTTAAAAATCATATTTAGGTTTACAGCAGTTTTGAAGATTCTTTACTGAAAAAAAATTAAGTCCAATTCCTTTCAAGTGATATATTTTAAAAATAATCTATAAATTATTTTTTAGGCCCCTTGAAAGACATTTGGCTACCTTCAAATTAATATAGTAGTTGATCAGCTAATGGGATTTAATTTTGATAAAGGACAAACTATGAAAACGTTAGGGAGGAAGTCACGATAAAGTAGGAGCAGTTCTGAAAATGAGTAGTGAATGTTTTTTGACTCACTTCCAACTCATTAAAATCTTTCTGAATCCAGCCTAAATCCTTGCTTCAGAACCTTAACAGTCTTTAGTCAGAAAATTGAATTAACTTTTGAATTTAACTTGTAAAGGTCAAAAGGAACATACTTCTAATGACATAGGAAATTAAATATGTGCTATTTCATCTTCTATTGTTTAATGCATAATATATCATTTGAAAATGAGAAAAATATTTTTCATGCAAAATAATGCCCATTTTTAACTAGAAAAATATAGTTATGTTCCTTTTAGATTATTTCTGTCTTCTTTCTTTGAAAACCAGAGAAATATTCATATTTAATATGGGTTATATTTTGAAATATACATAATCTTATATACAAGCAAGAGAAAATTGGAGAACAGTAGCAGTAATGGCCCTTAAGTAAATCCAGAATGTAAATCCGTTCATTTTTTCCACAAACATTGTTAAGCACCTAATATGTATCAAAGACATATATGGTCCCTGTGTCCATGGAATTTGGTCTAGAGGGGTTTTCTCTCAGGTTTTTTATCCTCTTTGACTTCTTTTCAGTATTTGACACTGTTGCCTAATCCATTCCTCTTGAAATGATCTCGTTAATATCTAGAGAAACTCTAGATCTCTGAAATATTCATCCATCCTGATTTCCTCCTAATTTTCCTAGTCTCCTTCTGCTCCCTTCTTTTGTTCGTCTCTACATGTTGATTTTCCCCAAGAGTCTGTTCATGTCTGGCTGTTTACTTGGCATCATCTATCCTTTACAAGCAGCTGGCACCATGTAGCCATTTCCAATCTAGATTAATCTAGCTCTAGAGGCATATTTTTGTCCACTGCTCCACCTGGATAACCCAGATAGCTCAGACACAAGGTATCCTCTTTCCTCTCACCAAAAAGTATGCAAAGGAAAAAATTCTCCTTGCCTGTCTTCCCAAGCCCCATAAAATACAATACCCATTAATGACAAAACCTAGCTGCCTTAGATCAGAAAACCTCTTGCCTAGACAACTTTAATAGTCCTTACCTGGTCTTTTGTTCTCCAGTCTCTCTTTCCACCTTTCTATCAAGTCAAGATTTATATAATACCACCAAAATTATTAGTTATAAATCAGATATGGTTTAAAATCCTCATAATCCCTTGTTAATTATGGCGTAAAATCCAAACTCATACAGTACACAATGCTCTTCCGATCTCATTTCAATTTGCCTTTTTTTTTTTGCGGTACGCGGGCCTCTCACTGTTATGGCCTCTCCCGTTGCGGAGCACAGGCTCCGGACGCGCAGGCTCAGCGGCCATGACTCACGGGCTCAGCCGCTCCGCGGCATGTGGGATCCTCCCGGACTGGGGCACAAACCCGTGTTCCCTGCATCGGCAGGCGGACTCTCAACCACTGCGCCACCAGGGAAGCCCCAGTTTGCCTTTTAAGATTTATTTCCATCCATCCCTATCACACATTTAGCAGTCCTGAAATCACAGGCATTGTCAAGCCTCTGTATTTTTGTCCATGTAGTTCCCTCTGCCTGCACTACTTCCCTACACAACTTTGTATCTGACTCATGCATATAACTGAGAGCATCTTAAAAACAGGTACTGACTTTTATTCATTTTTGTACCTTGAGAATCTAGCCTAGTGCTTGGATTCTCATGGATGTTCAAGTGACATGGAATTCAAAACCCTTTACAGGGCTTCCCTGGTGGCGCACTGGTTGAGAGTCCACCTGCCGATGCAGGGGACACGGGTTTGTACCCCGGTCGGGGAAGATCCCACATGCCGCTGAGCGGCTGGGCCTGTGAGCCATGGCCGCTGAGCCTGTGCGTCCAGAGCCTGTGCTCCACAACGGGAGAGGCCGCAACAGTGAGATGCCCGCGTACCAAAAAAAAAAAAACAAAACAAAAAAACACCTTTACAGTGTGGTTCCTTTTCTGTCTCATCTCTAGCTTCACCCAATTCAATCAATTTTCTAGTTGTATGAACTATTCATCATGACTGAACATAGCATGCTCCCTCATGCTTCAGGCTCTTTGTTAAAAGGCTATTCATCCTCCAAGAATCAACTCAATGTAGATTAATCTTCTACACTCTAGATGCATATTTTCATTTGTGCTGGGAGGTTTTCCCCATCTTTTCTCTTCAGACATCCCTAGGTAGAATTAATTACCATCCTTCTCAATAGCTAATTGTCCATAATATAATAATATCTACCAGGTTAAATCATAGATGTGTATGTCTTGGTCTCACCTATTGAATCATAAGATATTTATCTTCTCTCATTTGTATCTCCAGTACCAAGCATATTGCTAAGTACCCAGTATATATCTAAAATTTTGAATTGAATTAAATTGAATTGAAAAATAGACCAGATTAGTTGGGGCATTGGATTCTCATAACACATGGTTCACAACTTTGGCTGCCATTGGAATATCATGGGAAGCTTTGAAAAAATACTAGTGCCCCTGCCCCATCTCCAGATAATCTCATTTAATTGGGCTGGGAGGGAACCAGCGCCAGTATTATCTACAATGTTCCAAGGTGATTTATAATGTTGGCAAGGAATGGGAGTGAGCAGCCCTAGAGAAGTGAATGAGGGTCAGATTGTAGAGCTCCAGGAACGCCAGCTCTAGGCAATGAAGAACTAACTTGCTCCAGGGCCACATCATCCCTCACCATGGACTCTCTGATTGACCAGCGGTCTTGGGAGATTTGAATGAGTGGGCGTTTTCCATCATCAAATTCTACAGTGTCCTGAGGACTGCTTACTCCCTCTTAGTCAATATACACAGTACTAAAAAGCCCTATTTCCCATTCTCTCTCTCACAACTCACTTGCTGCAAACTAAGACAAGAATTCCCTGTCTGCCTCTGGAAGTATTGGCTTCTGTCTCTATGGAATATTATAAGCACCAACTTGGGTTCTCAGCCCCCTTTCCCCGCCTTGGCTCCTTCACCACCACAGTAGTCACTGATGACCCTCACTTACAGCCTCAGACCCTCCTCAGCTTCTGAGTCATTTTGACAAGGACAACAGTAATTGCAACAGCTTCAGCTTAACACTTAGAAGGCTGTGGCATTCCTGCCATAAGACCAGCAGCCAAAACATTAAGTTCCAGGGACATGTCCTCAAGACTGTTTCATGCTTCCCCCACAAGGTAGTCATCCTGGCTGTCCTATCTGGTGGTACCCCATTTGCCCTAGGAAGGACAGACAGATCTCATGGAACCACCGATTCTGCCTTGTTCCTCCAACTTCAGTCACTACCCTATAGACCCTCTTTGTGCTAGATATTATGTTATGGTGTCTCAGCTTGAAACCCATCCTTCTATTCTCTACCTTGTGATGCTGAGACAAGGACTCTGTGAGTTGCATTTCTGTTTTGCTGGCTGACTCTGTTAGACACTTCCAATAGGGCTGTTAGAGGGAGACTGCAGGGCTGGAGGAGGGGAAAGGGGCTGCTGCTTCTTGTTCACTGTCTGAGGGCTTTCTGTTCCTGACAGCACCAATCAGCAATGCCTCTTCTTCACCCTGGCAGTCACTCCCAGGAACAGCTTGTCAAATCCAGTTTGCAGTTTTCTCCAACTTCATCATGTCCACTCAGAGACACCAGCAGTAGCCAGTGTCCTCTCTTTAGGAATTCAGATCCCCGGTCCACAGGGCCCCTCCTCTGATCATCCAAACACCAGCCCACTCCTCCAAGCTTTTAAATTGTAATAACTCCAGCCCCTCCCTTTATGTTCTCAGCCTCTCTCAGCCCCACAGTTGATAGCTGCTCCCTGCTATCAACCTTGTTACCTTGGAGATACCTTCAGGTTGTCTTTTTAGCCTTGTCAATTCTTCAGTCATTAATTAACAATTCTTTATGTTAAATTCTCACTGTTTAAAAAAAACAGTGTGATTCCTTCTTTTGGTTGCCCCCTCTTATTATATGCCTGGCTCAAACAGCAATATTTTCCCGAATTATGTCTCACCCAGTTCTGTGCCTTGAAGCTCTTATCTGTCCTCATTGGAATCTGCCTCTGTAACATGAACAAAAATGTTTGAGTTGTCATATTTGATTCACCACTGATGTAGTATAGCCATACATTATGGACTATTTAACCTGAATTTTATTTATTTGCAAAATAAGAGTGATATTAGCAACCTACATTTTTAAGGAGTAACAAATATAACAAGTAGACCTTTAGCTCTCATAAGGAACCTGTCAGTGCATCTTCAAATTTGCCAATACTATTGCCAACATAAGCACCTGGCTTCCTTTCCAGGGCCATCATTTGCACCTGACGTCAAATGGAAGCGGGCACACTGCATGAGATGTGGATGCTAGGGTGGGCTAAGCTCCCTTTCAGGCTAATCAGCCCACTCTCATACCATGTTTTCACAGAGCAGATGACGTAAAACTCTCAGCATGTCTTAACACGACGTTAATTTTTAGATTCATTCAAAGGCAGCCGAATTTTCAAATGGATAAACATATAAAGTATTGACATGTATAAGACAATTAGAACTGCTATTTATTCAGCACTTAAGCATGATAATCACTGCACTTACATTTTACATGTAGTATTTTATTTAATCCTTACAATAATTCTATAAATAACTTATATTAACGTCTCATTACAGATGAGAAAACTGGGACATCAACAGGAACGCTAACCTGCTGATCTCAAAGAACATGTAAGTAGCAGAACTGGGATTCTGACTAGAGAGTCCACACCTCTTGGCCGTCTTACTGTGTTGGTTCCACATACTTTGCTTGTGAATGTATCTCTTATGATAAAGCCTACAAATTGTTTTTACTAACAGTTGGATAAATAATTGGTTGCTTTTACAATGGCTTAAGGAATTGTTATCCTTTGTTCCAATTCTTTCAAAAATTTTTATGATTTTAGATTATAAACATACTTTACTGTATACTACAGTTCCCAGTTTGTGAAAGTTCATTAACAAATCATATTCTTCTAATATAATGTATGTCCCAGTAAAAATTAAGTTTCCTAGGCCAGTCCACAAAACGTGTGCAATTGCTCATCACATTTTTAGAAGTAAAACAAAGTAGAAAACAACAGTTTCCTTTTCCTTTTAGAATTATAAAATACATTTTAAAAATAATGAGCCCTTTTGAAAAGCTTTAGAACTCACCAGGTGTGGGGGAAGGCCAACTTTCTTGGGATGCCTTTTTATAGGACATAGAGGTGAAATGGGAGATAACAGAAGTGAATTCTGACCACGAAACTTGCCCAAAAGGGAAAATAGCACTCAGTCATTCCCTATCCACCTGTCTACCCACCCTACCACCAACATAGAGTATGTTCTTCCATAAGGAAAAGGGAGATAAATTGGGGGTTATGAGCCTATCAGATAAATTTAGCAGAGATCCATGCCTCCAGCCAACCATGTAGAGAGAAGGCCTTCAAAGTCAAGGTTAAAAGAAAAAATTGGCTCCATATGAAGGCCAGGAAGGTGATGGGAGTGAAGTGGAAAGAAAATCCCTCTGAACAGTTTTGTTACCAGAAGTCAAGTGATGGGGTCAGATCAAAGAATGGGAAAAGGAGGCGCTTTAAGAGAAAAGCACTTCAGCTGTGATACCATCATAGATAAAAGCCATGAAATAGATGAGCTGTAGGTAAACTGGGCATATTGTTGGGACTATTCCTACATAGTTCTTTTAAGAATCACAATTATCTCTGGCTTCCATTATTTAGTTGTTTTAGATAAGATCTTGTCTCCAGGGAGACTCTTATTGCTCAAAGACACTTTTGGCAAAATGCGACCAATAAGACATGAATCTAAACTGTTTAATTCTGAAGAGTCTTTACATTCTTCATCTTTAATCTTTTAATTCATTTATTCATTCTGTCAGCAAGTATATTTATCATGCACCACCTGCGGGAGCACTGTCCTAGGTACTAGAAGATACAACAGTGGAAAAAACAGACAAAAATACTGCCTTCAGAGAGTTTATACTCTAGTTTTACAATAATCTGAGATTCATCTGCAAATAAATTAATGTCTAAAAAGTGCTTTCTTTAATAAAGTGGCAATCCTTAACTTTTTTTTTTTTTTTTACCTCAGGGAGTATTTATAAATAAGTAGGATAAAGGATGCCATCCAGATAGCTATAGTATTATCCATGTTTAAAGAGAAAATATGGATTCCCAGATTGATCAATAAATTTTCCTTTTAAAGTGATATCAAGCAAATGTGACTTATACTATTTTTATTTTGCCTTATAGTTTTTGGCTTGCACATGTTTGGACCACTTAGAGCTGTCGTTTAAAGCACAAAGATAAAAGACAAAGTAGATGTAAGAAATGCAAAGTGTATACCATGATAAGTAGAGTTTTGCCCTGATACTCTGCACATTCACTCCTATTTGAACCAAAAGCTGAAACTTACCTTTGAATGTGTTTTAGAGTATTTAAGAAATTTGTACCTTATCAAGTAGGTTCCAAATATTGTCCATTGAACATATATCAGGAGACTTCTCTAAGTTTGTTGGGAGTCCCTTTTTTTTTTTTTAACATCTTTATTGGAGTATAATTGCTTTACAATTGTGTGTTAGTTTCTGCTTTATAACAAAGTGAATCAACTATACATATACATATATCCCCATATCTCCTCCCTCTTGTGTCTCCCTCCCACCCTCTCTATCCCACCCCTCTAGGTTCTTAATTCAGGGAATAAACATGATATATAGATTGCTACTGAGGGCTGGAGGAAATTGTCCAATACACAATTAGAGGAAAGACTACAATACTCCAGAGAAAAGGAAATGCCAAGATGTCAAAACCTGCCTCAAATAGAATCCTGTAGACAAAGCCCATCTATGCTAAATAGGCTAAAAGAGGATCTGGGTATGACTCCAGCTTTTAATAGATATTTTTCTCTAAAGTAGATAATGCAAGCCCATGAAATAAGTTATTAGATAATACAATTTTAATTAAAATCAAAACAGTAAAATTTAGTCTATAAATATAAGTGAAATTTAATGTTGGGTTGGCCAAAACTTTCATTCAGTTTCTTCTGTAAGATGGCTCTAGTAGCACTTAGTTGTCATTTGAAACAATTGCATTAGACTGTATGTGACAGCTGTCATATCAGCATGCATTTAAAAAAAAATCAAAGTTGGTGAATTTTTGTGTAGCCATTTTAATATCGAAGATGGAAGAAAAACAACATTTTTGACATATTATGCTTTATTATTTCCAGCAAGGTAAAAACGCAACTGAAATGCAAAAAGAGATTTGTGCAGTGTATGGAGAAGGTGTTGTGACTGATCGAACATGTCAAAAGTGGTTTCCAAAGTTTTGTGCTGGAGATTTCTCGCTGGACGATGCTCCACGGTTGGGTAGACCAGTTGAAGTTGATAGCGATAAAATTGACACATTAATTGAGAACAATCAACGATATACCATGCGGGAGATAGCTGATCACCTGGGGATCTTGTTAAAAGCATCCCAGTTGCTCTGGGATGGGGCCCTGAGAGTCTGCATTTCTATCAACTCCCTGCTGATATTTATGCTATCAGTACATAAACATACTTTGAATAAGTAGCAAGGATCTGAGTAAATCCATATAAGCCAGGTTTCAGAGAAAATGATCAACCAACCAAAAACATACCTTCATAATGTCATTGGGGGAAAAAAACGACTACTTACAAATGAGTCTTTGTTGTTCATTAAAACAGTTTTGGTAGGAGTACTACTTGGCAACATGTTGTAAACAGCTAATTGGAGTTCATTCACGTTGTTAAAAAAAGACAAAGGTTTTTTTTAGAAACAGTCTACCTTTCATTCATTTATATCACCTTCATTTTAGTTAATGAACATGTGGGATTGGACCACTAAAAGCAAAAAAGAATGATGTCATTACCCATCTTTAATTCTTCTTGGGTTCATTTTCCCATCAAGTTTGAGATCTCCCCCACTTACTTACTCATTTACTCAGGAAAAAAGAAAACACAGAAAAATGCTGCTAACAGCAAGTCCTAAAGAAACTAATTAAGAACAGATCCTAAGATGTGCCTCTCCCACCACACCCCAACCTTGGTAAGATAAATAAACAATAAAATTTTAAGGTAAACATTATTATATAACACTCACTAAAAATAATAATGCATCAAAAGCCCCACAGTGGTATTTTTATGGGTCACTACCATGGCTGACAATTAGTTGAGGTTGTCCAAAAGAGTTTGATCTACCTTGGTCCCTGCCACATTGCTGAAGCTAGAGAAATTAAGAATGAATGGTGGGCTTCCCTGGTGGCGCAGTGGTTGAGAGTCTGCCTGCCAATGCAGGGGACACGGGTTCGTGCCCCGGTCCGGGAAGATCCCACATGCCGCGGAGCGGCTGGGCCCGTGAGCCATGGCCGCTGAGCCTGCGCGTCCGGAGCCTGTGCTCCGCAACAAAATAAAAGTAAAGAATGAATGGTGATTGCACTTTCCTATTTCCAGGAAATGTAAAGAAATATAGATTCTGTGACTATCTATTTTTAGTCACCAATGATAATCTGGTTTTCTGTGGCAAATGAATAGAAGCAGAGACCAGGAGGACAGAGGTGGAGGTGCACTGCCAGGACTGCACAGTAAGGCAGAGGATGTGCAGCAAGAGAGAGTTCTTTCCAGGGAAAGAAACAAAAGATAGGAAGAAGAAGAAAAAAAGAAGTGTAGAAATGCATCATTAAAAAAGCAGAAAAAGAAAGCAGAAAAGAAGGAGATGCTGAGAAAGTAGAAGCACTTTCAAAGCCAAAGTTTTAGCCACATAAACTGCCTGCCTTGGGGCCTGGAAAAGGAGGATCCCCAAGCTCCCTCCACCACACATAACAGCAGTACCATCCAACATGACGGAAGCATTCCCAACCACAAGCACATGACCCAAGTGGAAAGTACTTTCCTGTTTCAGAGATGCATAGCTTAAACAGTCAAATAATAATCAACTACGCTATGTCTGATTCCATGTTTGCTAAGCAAGTTTTCTTTCACCTACAGGGAAAAAATTAAGGCAATCTAACAAAACAAGCACTGCAATAAACTTGGCATTTGTATTTCTCATTATAAATGAATAAATTGGCACAGATGGGAAAAGAAAGAGGCAAGGAGGGGTGGAAAAGGCAGAGGGAGAGTCCTGCACTAAACCACAGCTTGAGCTGTCCCTCTTGGGAATAACTAGGACATAGAAACAAGGATTCTTCAGAGTTTCACCTTGGTAGACCCAGCTTCACAAAGTGGGAGCTAAATTGAATACCAGGTGAAGAGAGTCAGAGCAGAAGTGAAAAGAAACCTACTGGGCATAAGAGAGGAATTTGAGTAGGGACACAAATGGGGAAAAAATGACATAGAGATCAAAATTGAGAAGGCAAAGAGAACTGAGACTAGAGAAGAAAGCATGACAGAAAGCAAGCTGTAAATATGGATGGACTTCAGAACATTATTTTTATGTGGGTCTCAGTGAGATTCCCAGGGCTCAGAATGAACCTGAAGGGGAAGTCCCAGACCTAACAGGAGTTTTTTATTCCCAGCCTACTGACTACCAAGACTTCATAGGATATACAAACCCCCTTCCAACTGGCAGGTATGGCTGTTCTCTTGCATGTGTGGAGGAAAGGGAGTAGTGAGTCTCCAGCCTTGCCTAGCTCTGCATCTCTCCTGGCTCCAGTCCAAGCCCTAGCTTTCCTGGGAAGAACGCAGGGAACCATATAAAAGTAGATCAGACAGAAGAGAAAAGAACTCCCTTAAGTTGCCTTAATAAGTCACATGTTCTAACAGCTGAAACATTGTTGCATTTGGAAGGGTGAGGTCTGTTTCAAATAGAAGAGAGGGGAAGTGTCTGGAGCTATTAAGAAGATTCCTTGAGCCATGCTCTTCTAGGATGTGGCCCTTCCAAGAATCATGCTGGGGTTAAGAAAAGGTGCTGCTCTCAGCCTATGCTGAAGTTGGATAAGTCACACTGCTACTTCCTACTCCCATATTTAGTGAAGGGCGCTCACGCCTGATGTTCCTTAAAGAGGGAAAGAAAAATAAAAGAACTACCTCAGCCCTTAGCAGGTGAGAGCTGATGAGTGTTTCTGGAAGTTATTGTTTTGTTTTGTTTTTTTTCCCTCAGTAGTTCTTACTGCTCACTAAGAATCCACACCTGAAGCAATCAATTTCTACTCACCCTCCACCCTCTCACTAATGATGCAATCCTATACTTTGACCGACCTTTGTACCTCTTGTTAGTAACTAATATTCTGCTGGTGAATCGAAAATATGGGTCCTATCCAGCCCTGAGAAAGACATTCCCTGGAAAGGCACTAAAATAAAATACTCGTGTAAGCACAATGTTCTTACACATCTCAGTATTTTTGTCTTTAATACTTACCAAGTGATATTGTACTAAAAGCAACACTTGATCTTTTTCTACAAGCACAAATGGCAAAGTCAACAATGAGAGCCATACAGAGGTCTCAAGAGGAAAGTTGCAAAGAGAAATGAGAACTCTGTTCCCTAGAACTTTTCCTAAGCACAGATGTGAGGACATGGACTTTTTCTTTGACCTCTGCCCATCTCACTTTTTCTAGGTCCTTCTCCCATGATGCCCATTTCCTCCCATGTATCATTGCCCAGAGCATATCACACTGTTGGAGCAGTTCAGTTTACGTGGACTTTCCTCAGGTAGTGTCCTACCTACATGCAGGATGTGGGGCAACAGCAGGGTTGAAATCAGCACCACAACCTAGAAACAAAATTCCGATG
This sequence comes from Monodon monoceros, assembly GCF_005190385.1. NCBI lineage: Eukaryota > Metazoa > Chordata > Mammalia > Artiodactyla > Monodontidae > Monodon > Monodon monoceros. The sequence goes on along the minus strand of NW_021703777.1, from coordinate 27,606,189 downwards.
AAGCAAAGTATCCTGGCCTCAACATACCTATGCTATGCTACAGAAGTCAGAATAATGTTTACCCTTAGGTGAATAGTGAGAGATTGGAAGGGGGCAAGAGGGAGGGTAAGGGGGCTTCCTAGGTATTGAAAAAATTATGTTCTTGATCCAGTGCTGTTTCCATTGGGTGTTTTCAGTTTGTGGAAACTCACTGAGAAAAACATTTAGAATATGTGTGCTTTTTTATACATTAAAATAAATGTTAAAATGTTAAAATAGAACGGCCTTAAGAATGACACAGTGCAGGAGATTGAAGAGGTTCAGAGGAACTCAAAATATAATCAAAATATAATCAACATAACCCGGATATTTTAAGAAAGCATATTCCAAAGAAAAAGTGGAATGACATCTGACAATGTTATTAATACAAGATTTGTAAATATTTGTAAATATTGTTACAAATATCTTACAAAACATATTTTCCTCGCTGGGAAGCACATTTTTTTTTTTTTTTGGTACGCGGGCCTCTCACTGTTGTGGCCTCTCCCGTTGCGGAGCACAGGCTCCAGACGCGCAGGCTCAGCGGCCATGGCTCACGGGCCCAGCTGCTCCGCGGCATGTGGGATCTTCCCGGACCGGGACACGAACCCGTGTCCCCTGCATCGGCAGGTGGACTCTCAACCACTGCGCCACCAGGGAAGCCCATGGGAAGCCCATGGGAAGCCCATTTAAAAAAAGTTTTCACCAGGCCCGAATGCGCTTTGAGTGTCTCGGTCTACAAGGCTTCTGTTGGAAAAGAGCTGAGGAATGTCACCAGCGCTGTCCCGAGAAGGGGACCAGCACGGCAGGATCAGGCCATCGTGGTTGGAGGTTACTAGTTGATTGGATCATCCAACCAATTCCTCTTGCTCAGATTCCTATCCTTAACAAGCCATCCACAGAGAGGGCAGAATTTATGTTTATTGCTCTAAGTCAATAATGTTCTAATTTTACATAAATCTCTGTGGAGTACCAACCTTTCTATCAGACCATGGACGCTTTCTAATCTAAAAAAGATTATCAAACTCTTACATAACAGTAACTAAGCAAGCAGTGTTTGTAGTAACTTTGCAAGGGATATGGCCACCAAGCTGGGACACAAACTAATCCCCCCATAAAAGCATGTCCAGCAAAGCATTGTGAAGCACTGGGACATGTTGTTCCCTGCCTGGGGAGATGTGTAGGCTGGATTCTTTTTTCTGGGCCAATCCTGTCAGACTCTATGGGCAGCTGCCTGCTTTCTCCATGAATAAGAATGTATGTGACTTGTACTGTTTCAGCTATAACAAACAGTGTCACATGGAAGCAATGAAAATGTTTTGATATTCAGAGTGATTTTTAAATTATTTTTAAATTAAGTTATAATTGACATACAACATGTTCACTTCAGGTGTACAAAATAATGACTTGATATCTGTATATATTGCAAAATGGTCACCACAGTAAGTCTAGTTAACATGTCATCATTCACAGTTACAGAATTTTTTTCTTGTGATGAGAACTCTCAAGCTTTAATCTCTTAGCAACTTTCAAATATTCAATACAGCATTATTTACTACAGTCACCATGCTGTGCATGTCACCTCACACTTGTTAGAATGGCGATCATCAAAAAGACAAGAAGTAACAAATGTGGTTGAGGATGTGGAGAAAGAGAGCCCTGTGCAATGTTGGTGGGAATGCAAACTGGTGCAGCTCCTGTGGAAAACAGTATGGAGGTTCCTCAAAAAATTAAAAGTAGAACCACTACACCATCCAACAATTCCAATTCTGAGTATTTATCTGAAGAAAATGAAAATACTAACTTGAAAAGATTCAGGCATACACACGTTCATTGCAGCATTGTTTATAAAAGCCAAGATATGGAAACAACCTCAGTGCCCATGGACAGAGCAATAGATAAATTGTGAGATATATATAGTACACACACACACACACACACACACACACACACACACACACTGGAATATTATTCAGCCATAAAAATAATGAAATCTGGCTATTTGCCATGGATGGACCTCTAGGGTATTACGCTAAGTGAAATAAGTCAGAGAAAGACAAATACCATATGATCTCACTTATACGTGGAATCTAAAAAAAAGGAAAAAGAAAACAAACTCATCTACACAGAGAACATATTGGTGGTTGCCAGAGGTGAGGAGAGTTGGGAGGTGGGCAAAATGAGTGAAATGAGTCAAAAAGGTACAGAGCGATCTTACAGTGCATTCTCAGAGAACACTTCAAAGAGATTTGTTATAAGCTTCAAATCTCTTGAACCATCACTACTCTGGCAATACTTTAGGCTCAAGAATTTGAGCAGGTGTTTTGTATTAGTCTTATATCCATGGCACTGAACACAATTCATAAAACCTGTCGATTTAATGCGATTTGATAATTCTGAGAATCACAAATCACTAATGGAGAGAAGTACCTGCCAACAATTGTAAAGGGACACATTGAAAAGCAATTTTAAATATTTATACACACATAAGGTTTCAGAATTCACCACTAGTCTGTCTATATGTTTTCTAAAATTACGATCTATTTTTTCTCTACCGAATCAAAATTCTTTGTAGTTATTTTACTTAACTCATTTTTCTTTCTCCTCAATCTTTCTCTTGCTTCGAAATGGAAATATTGTAGCTTATATATTTCACGCAGACATTTCAAATATGAATTTTCCATTCAGAGGAAATCTTGTGCCTTCCCTTTTGGGAGAATATCTATCTCACGATCAAGTTCATGCCATTATTTGAAACATACCTGAAACATTCTGTCCTGTTAATCATCCACTCCTCAGCAGTCTTGAAGAAAACTTTCACGGGAACTTTATGTCCAGCGTTACGTTGTGTCAAAGCCCCTGTTTTCTCATGCTTCATTCTTCTGCACTCGACGAGGAGAAAATATCAACGGCTCTCCTGGAGCAACCTTGAAAAATCTATAAGAAATCAACATCAGTTTTAGATCAGTCGTTAAAATGATGTTAAAATGGCATAAATTGAAGTCACCCACATCTGGAGATGAGGAAAAAGCAAGAAATAAAAATGTATTATTTCAATTTCTTGAGTTTTCTTTTTCTCCTTTACCTTCAGTTACAACTAACCAGACTAGTTAGAAACAACCTCCACCCGATAACCTCACCCAGAATACAACTTCCCCAGGTGACATGATGTACCAAAGCCAGATTGGAGAAGCAAGGGAAAAGGTGAAATCTGTCATCTCACGTCTTTAAGTGAAAGAGAAAAAAAAAGAGAAAAAAGTACCCTAGCAAATTTACAGAAGACTTGGGAAAAAAGAAAACCTTAGCATTCTATTCACATGCAAAGTTATTTAATGCCTAGTTATCTCCACCCTGAAGCATAGATTTCTTTTTTCCCTCACTACTTTAGCAATCATTCTTTTTGCACAATAATTATGAATGAACGTTTCTTCATATTATCAAAAGATGTTTTTTCTTCTTGCTGCTTAAGTGTATCAGCTGATTTAAATTATGAAATCAAAAGTATACTTTTTCCTTTTGCCCATGTAACACAGTGGTTTGCAACCGGGAACAATTTTGTCCCCAAGGGACATCTGGCAATGTCTGGAGACATTTTGGGTTGTCACAACTTGAGGAAGGGGGTGACTGCTACTGGCATCTGGTGGATGGAAACCAAGGATGCTGCTAAATATCCTGCAAGGCACAAGAGAGACCCCTCCTGCTTCCCCCCACCAAAAAAAAAGGAATAATTGGGCCCATTATTCCTGTTCACATATCTACCTAGAGGAAGTGTGAGATACTTGTGGCATGTCCTGAGACCCAGAGTAGCAAAAAGACTTGCAGTGGACATGGAGATGTATGCCCAAATCCCCTTCAAGAGAGAAACTGTTGTCCCAGCTGCTGGGAATGCTGTCAGCCAAGGACCCCTAGTTGCCAGCTTCTTCAAGGTTTGCCGCAGTGGCAGAGACCCTCCTCAACCAAGGCCATGCCCTTCCAGGGGTGGACCACACCAAAGGACTGATTGCAGCAATGATATAAAGGCTTGGCCATGTCAGCTCCCTGAGGGACAACTCTGATGGAATATAGAAACCTTCAGAGCTCCCATGGGATGTCTGGCCAGCATTTCAATTCAACTTCGCCCTCTGCCAAACCTACTTTCTTCCACAGGTGTCGACCCCTCATATACATCCTTCACTCCAATCTCTGACTCAACATCCACTTCTGGAGAACCCAACCTGGGACAAGCCTCCTTTGGATGGGAAGCCCCGAGAAAAAGAATTTGGTGAAACCAAATAGGTTCCCCTAACAGTCCACAAAGGAAATAACCAGAAAGAGTTTGTGGAGCTCACAAAACCCCCTTGGGAAGACTCTGAGAGAGGAAATCAGGGAACGTGGGCTCTATCTTAAAGCACAGAGGACTATGCTATGGTAGCAAGTTAGAAATGCTCCTGAGATGTTGAAAATGGCTTGCTCAGATTTTTTAAAATTAAAACAATATAATTTTCAAAACTCAAAAAACCTTCTGGACACTGACAAAAGACTTCCTCTGAAGTCAATCGTGAGATTTAAAAAGAAACCATAAAATGCAGTGTTGTGTCAGTGAAAAAGAAGATGGGAGTTGAACCCTGAGGTTCCAGGCTGCCCTTCCCCACCTCTCATCACCTAGACTGAGTCATCTCTGACCACAAGTTGGCATCTTAAGAGGAGAGCACAACCAGAGGTCCTGCTCTGATTGGCTGTAAGCTTGGGAACTCTGGTGGGTACACGCCCCTCAGCACCTTACAAAGGAGTGAAACCAGGAACCACCAGGCCTGAACTATGATTACTTTTAGCAGTGAGTCCTCCCAACATGGCTGAACCATAAAACCTTGAATTTCACAAGTGATTTTTCAACAGTGAGAAATAAAAATTTAAATACATTTATTGTCAGGAGAGGATGAGCTGCAGAAACTATTCAAAAGTCATTTGAAACTGAATGAAGACTTTGCATGTGACAGCATGCAAAGAACTGTGTTTTATGGGTCATTGTAACTTGTGTTCTATGGAAACTCATTTTTCAAACACTGTGTTTTTCTGTATCTTTGGTTGAGTAGGTAGGCATTTATTTTTGACAGATGACTCCAGCTTTTACAATGCAAGACACTTCTGGAAATTGTATCTTAAATGAATCTTCATAAAAATAAGCATAAGCTTTTGCAATTGTTGGTTATAAAATATTTAATGTCAGTGAGATATTCAATAAATGAGCAGGTAAAGATGAGAAGAAATACACAGGAATGTTTATTAAGCAGTGTCAAACATATAAAGCAGAGAAAAGTAGAAATCTTCTAGCATGCTATTTCTTATACCCATCTCCACAGAAAATCTGGCAAATAAGCATCAATCCAGACTCCAGTGTTCTAATGTCCTAAGTAGTTTACAGACGACACAGCCATAGTTGTAGCCATAAACCTAGCATAGTGGGGTTCAAAGTTCAATTGGGATGATACTTTTTGCAACATGCCTGACCTTACAGGGTCACAGGCATGCAAAGGCAGCCCTGTCGAGACCTGCACTTCCCCAGCCCAGGGCGATAAGTGAGGGGTCCAGTTGGAAAGAAGAGATGTCTAAAGAAAATGGACTGCCATCATAGAACCCAGATCCCACTAGAAAGGGAACAAGCGGAGGAACAAAGAAGGAAACAAACCCTTTGCTGGGGACGTAGGACAACCAGGCAGCCATCCTAAAAAAGCTGCTGTACATAATAAAGAGGAAGCTCTCACTTAAGGAATGGGACCACTAAGTATTACAGCCTCTGAAAAGAGAAAGCCAGTCAGGAGTTTCCTATCGGGAATTCTGAACTACATGGATATGCCATATGAAATTACGTCTCACTATATAGATCTAGATATCGATGATATAGATATATACGTATAGATGATATAATCTCTGTAGATGTTTGCTACCTGAAATCTTGCTAAATTTTCCACAGTTACTTTTTCTTTTTTAATTGGAGTGTAGTTGATTTACAATGCTGTGTTAGTTTCAGGTGTACAGCAAAGTGATTCAGTTACACATATACATACACCCACTCTCTTTTAGATTCTTTCCCATACAGGTCATTACAGAGTATTGAATAGGGTTCCCTGTGCTATACAGTAGGCCCTATTAGCTATCTATTTTATATATAGTAGTGTGTATATGTCAATCCCAATCTCCCAATTTATCCCTCCCCCCCTCTTTCCCTCCACAGTTTCTAAGCATGCTTGGTATTTCTTGGATAAATGACAAAACAAGCAGAGACTGGCCTCTCATTATGTATTTTTGCTTTTCTATATTCTGTTCATGGTGGTAAAAGTAGAAAAGGATTTAGGAGATGCCATGTTAACATTTGCATTAATTCACACTTTCTTTGGAAGTTTAATCCTATCAGTCAGGAAATGCAAAATGTAAGGTTCTTCCATTTATGGAAATGTACATGCCTTTAATTGGCTGCATTTTTAATTACTAAGGAGCAATTATTATTTTATTGTCCCATTTTTACAAAATGCCAAGTTCAGTTTCCTTAGTAGCACCTAATTGTTATGTAGTTCATGGATTTTGAGCTCAGGCTGGATACATTACCAATGCTCAATGCAGAATATTGTTCAAGTGCACATTTTTCCCATCCAAAATGACATGCAGGCACAATGATTTCATGACTTACAATGCTAAATGAAGTTATAGAGCAATTGGAGAAAGCAGATTGGTAAGCCAGAAACCTAAAGCTTATACAAATGCATGAATGTAGCCTCCAATTTATCCACATCCCTGACTCCTCTATCTCCCACTGTCTCCCTCTCTTTTGGGGATCTCAGTGATCATTATCACCTCCACCAGAGAATAAGCAAATGGAAAAGAAAAGGCATGAAATTCAAATAAGCGTGTTGCTTTTTAGTAGACCCTTCGAAACTTTAGTTGGAGAAAATGTCAAAACTAATAGCCAAAATGAGGTTTGGAGACTATGCTAAATTGCATTTATTTGTGCTCTTCCTCAGTTGCCCACCCCATTAGCACAGATAATTGAAAGTTTGCTTCATTTATCCTAGCACACGAAGGAATGCTGTCATTTGAAGTCAAGACCACAAAAAGAAAACAGGATTTTAAATTGCCGCAGGAAGGGTGATTACAGAAGTAAACAAAATTACTTCAAGGAAGACAAAAGAACTAGTTACGAAAAGAAGTTATGGAATCTTTCCCTTTGAAGATTTTTAAGAGTCAAACAAACAATTCCTACAGTGAAGACCTGATTGGAGACAGAGAAATCAACCTATAATTTGTTAAGGTCCTATGCTCCATAGGTTTATATGAGCTCACTTTTTAAATGTGAAAAGTATGGATTATTTGGAAAAGAAGGGGGGAAATTGGTATGGCTTAATTAATGATATACAACTCAGAAGCCCCCAATCTTCCCCAAAGTGTGATTATAAAATTTGGTTGCATTCGCTTTAAAATCCAATGAACCAAATCCAATGTGACCCTAATTACCACATCCTGAGAGTAGTAATAATACCCCCTCCCCCACACATACACAAATTATGAAGAACCCCCAGGTTTGTTTATTCTGGTTTGTGGATCAGATATACTCTGTACAGATCTCCACAACAGGAGACTTCCAGAGAGAGCCTGACCTGCTGATGTTGGCTCCCTTGGGTTCCTTTAATAGTAACTTCTAGAACCTGAATACACTGTAGAAATGACCCTGTCCCCAGGGCCATGCTCACTGTTTGCACAGCTACTAAGGAAGAATTCTGTTGATTAACCTAGACTTTAATGATTTCTTGAGATGCAAGGAAAGACACCCACTCCTCAAGAACAAATGAAATCAAAGAAGAACTGCCTGCACATAATCAGTTTTACAGCTCTTAGTGACTTGGCTCTTTGAATTCATACCTGCAGTATTTTAGACAGAGAATTGTTATTCTTACCCTATGAAAACTATGCTTCATATCAAGTTCTATAAGAAACTTTAGTGTATGCATATTGGGGTGGGAATATTTAGTCTCAGTGCTCACCTGCTTCCCTCCAGTTCTCACATGATGTTTGGCCATGTGGTAAAACATTACTGTCAATTTCCAGCTTGTACATTACCTGAGGGAAATTGTGGTGCCTCAACTCAATATTCTCAACTAAACAAACATTCACTGAATACCTATTGCTGGTACCTATTGCATGTCAACATGACAAGGTACCTACTGTGCTTTGCTAGGGGAAATACGAGACACTATGGGAACACATAGGAGACACCTGACCCAATCTTTAGGGACCAAAAAGATTTTTTGAAGGAGGTAACATCAAAATTGGAACCTGAAAGAAGATCAGGAGGTTAACAGGTAGAAAAGGGAAATGGATGCCATTCAGGAAAAGAAAATAATTTGTGCAAAGCATTGCACACACAGGAGAACATGCTGTGCTCAAGGAACAGTACCCTCAGTAGAAGTACAATATAATGTTGGATTGTAAAAAGTAGAATAATTTCCTGAAGGAGGAAGAATTTGAGCTGCACCCTGGAATTGGAAAAATCCCATTCAGGACTAATGAAACAACGTGAATAAAGTTAAGGAGACAGGAAAGTACAAGGACCAGAAGTATAAGGAGCAGAAAGTAGGTGCCTGGGCCAAAGTGTGGGCCTTGAGAAGGAACGTGGTGCACAGTGAGGCTACAAGAGTAATTAAGGATGAATTCAGAAAAGATCTCAAATTGCACACTGAATTGTTTTATTCTGATAGCAAGGTAGATCCCTTGAAGAGTCTTGATGTTATCCAGTTTTAGAAAAATAATTCAAGGAGTGAAGCAAATGTTATTGCGTGACTATACTGAGCTGGGAGTTTTTCAAAGGCAGAGATCATCTTTTCATTCATTTTTGAATTTTCAAGACTTACACTGTATATGGCAGGTGCTCAATACATATGTATTGATGTATTAGTTGGTTAGGAGATGGTTGGATGGATGGATGGATAGAAGGATGAATGGTCAATAGATGAATAAACAGATGAGTCATTGCACCACAAGGATAAATGAGCTTTTGGTGAAATAATTTATCAGAACAAGTAAAAAACCTAGGAAATAAGCAATGAGATTCTCACCACACCCTGCAGGAGTTATCAGAGAAAATAAAACTTCATCCTCTCTAATGAGCTCTACATTTTGATCTTCATCAACCCTTGTGTGTCTCCCAAATATCTACTGTATAAACTACCTATCAAGACATCGTTTCCTTCAAGACTGTCTTCCAAACCTTGAACTTTTACAGTGATGGATTCCCGCTTGCCCTGAAGAATAGGACAAGGGGTGTCCCTTCCTTGGGATCATATACAAAACCCTGAAGATGGAAGTGAAAGTACAGGACATATTATAGGGCAACCATGTATTTCTTTCCCCAGAAATCAAGAACCCCCTCTCACACCTAAAACTCTGAGAACCAGCTTTTTAATTAGAATGAATAAGTTGCTTCCTTGATTAACTGCACATTGCAGAAAAAGAGACTATGTAGGAGGTAATAATTTATGGTAGCAATGTGAGGTGATTTTATCATAAACCTTCCATGGTTTCATATTGTAGATTTTGGAAAACATAGTACTTTGTCAAAAAGGGAGGGGGTGGAGGAAGTAAAATAAATATTTAAGCCCAGAGAGATCATTCCAACAAATGTTCATTCTTAGATCATCTGTTCTTCATTTCATGATATACGTTATAAACAACAGCCTCACTCCAACTCTCATATTGCTGCGTACTTTAAAATTCAGCAAATATGTTAGTGCACATATATAATGTATTGTTGTAGTTTGCATTCACAGATAACTCTACTAATGGAGTTGTTTGCCATATATATGGATAAGGTTAAAAATCTCAGAGGGAGACTAACAGTCTTGCCACATGGACAGATGCATGGGAGGACTGTCCTATTTTTGTAGCTCTAGATACCATTTTAGAACAAATCATTTCTCATGACTCTGTCTCTTTGCTCAATGGGTTACTGATGTCTTTGCTCTAAAAGAGCTACATGGATTTACTCACTGCCAAGTGGGTCTTTTGGCTGCTGCTATACCCAGAATATCTTAACTATACAGCAAGGCTTTAAATTGTATTTCAGGATGTCAAGTGAACATTTCTTCTTCTGGAACCTGCAGTCATCTTTTGCTTCAGTTTTCCAAATAGCTGCTAAAATTTTTCTGTTTTTTGGTAGGGGAGCAATATAGCATCAGGCAAGACTAGCAAACACTGGTCCATGGCTAAAGATTTTTGGTTTGGTTTTGTATTTTAAGACTGTAATTTTTTTAGAGCAGGTTTAGGTTCACAGCAAAATTGCGTGGAAGGTATAGATATTTTCCATATATTCTCTGTCCCCACACATGCATAACCTCTCCCATTATCAACATCCTCTACAGAGTGATACACTTGTTACCGTTGATGAACATACAGTGACTCATCATAATCACCCAGAATCTATAGTTTACTTTAGGGTTTACTCTTGGTCTTATGTACTCTATGGGTTCGGTCACATGTGTAATGACAGGTACCCACTATTATATCATCATACCATGGATTAGTTTCACATTTTACCAAACACCAAACAAGCAAGCCAAAAATATACATATACACAACATACAATATTCATTTTCAAAAAGCTAAATTTTATTCAATTTAAAAGACTAAGATTTATTCCAAAGTCATGGCCTCTGTTCTTATTTTTTCAATAAAATATACTTTCTCCTGTGAAAGGATAAAGACAAAAATGAAAATAATGATGCTTACTTTGTGAGATTGTGTGAGGATTTAACAGGATAATCCATGGAAAAGTTGGCACAGTATCTGGCTAATAGCAAATGATTGATAGATGTTACGTAGGATCATTATTGTTGTTGTTATTATTGTTCATTGCTTTTTGTTGGTTTTGCTCCTTTTTTTTTTTTTTGGATGTTGCTGTTTTCTAAGAAAAGATACTGCTTTTTAATCCCCTTACTTGGAATAAGAAAAAAGTTTGCAACATTATGTTAGCTCTTCCTTTTTTGTTTAAAACTTAAAGTAAAATACAAACTTCTGGAAATGACCAGTAGAAAGAAAGTAGATCTAAATCATAATACTCAGGAAGTCTGAGACCAAGCATTGGCCCTCCTGGTACACTGACTATGTGACTGTAATCACTTAAGCTCCATGTGGCTGGGTATCCTTGCTGAACTAGGTTCACACCAGCGTATCTTGGAGTGCCAACATGTAATTATAATACCTCTTAGGGTTTTGTGAAAACTAAATGCATTTAAAAGTAAAGCATTTAGAACAATGCCTGGCATATAATGTATGTATATACAATATAAATGTTAGCTCTTACTATTGTTTTTGTTACAGGTCCTATGTGTAAACAGTCAGTATCCCTTCTGTGATGATAGAGTCAATGTGTTTAGGTGCTATCTCTTAGTGACAATATTCTATTCATAATTTTTTGGTTAGGGCCTAGGATATCAGATATAGAGTCATAGTAGATATAAGTCTGAAAGCCATTAAAATATGGAAAACAAACTACCTAAACACATATATCACTTTATGAAATGATAAATTACTTTATATAATTTTCCTGTAGAATCACATGGTCAATTGTAACAGACCTTATTACAAATCACTCATACTATTTCACTGGTTACACATTGGAATGGACTATTATGGCAAGGTATAAAACCCCCCTCACTGAAAACATATATATATATTTATCTGTCTACATGGGTGTTTCACTTGGATTCCTCCCAGATTTATAGTTTTCTTAGGTGATAAAGGAATAAGCATGTTCATTCCTGCTGACTTAATTATCAACAATACTAAACACTCCTGTCTGAGATAAATTGCTTCATTCATTATTTTTTGACTGCCTACTACATGCTAGCTACCCTAGGTGATGGTTTCAGTCTTCACAGCTCTAAAGTTCTATGAGGAGACAAACAAGTAACCCAAATGTTATAAAACAGGATGTTGAATGAAGATAACAGGGATATTCCTAGGTGCTACATAAGCATGGAAGTTTAAGTGTAGAAATATCTAGGCAGCCTCCTTGGAGAAGCAACATTTAAACTGAGTCCTACGGGATTGTTGAACACTAGATAAACAAAGGGCAATGCATTGCATAATAGTCGTCTTCAAACACAGCTACTCAACTATTGCATATGCCATCTCTCTTGCATATTTTCCTTCTCCCTTTCAATGTCCAGTGTCCTGATTAGGTCCATAACTCTGTGAGTGTCCAGGCAAGACTCCATTCACACAAATCAAATCCTTTTATTACTCATAAAATTCCCATATGCTCTCAAAATAGTAAAATACATTTTAAATGTCAATTTATAAAGAGCAATACCAAAGCCCAGTGTGAAATGTAGTTCAAAGGCATCAACAAAAATAGAATTATAAGATTATCTCAACATTGAAAGAAATCAATCTTTATCTCTAAAGCAACAAAGTAGGACTTTCACATCTACTGAGTTAAAAATTTTAAAAGGGAAAATTTGAAAAATCGGGGACATGAATTTCTGGTATTAGTATCCATTTTTTCCTTCTTTGAGGATAAAATCTGTCAGCATGTTCCAAGAGTCATAAAAATGCTCATAACCTTTGACCCAATAACCACATTCCCAGGAATTTAAACTAATGAAATAATTTTTTTAAGACAAAAATATTATATGGACAAAAATGGTTATGGCAAGAATATTAATATAATCCTGATTTTTAAAATATGAATGATTCAGCATTCAGAAAATGAGTAAATATGATATATTATCTGGAAGGAAATATGAAGCAATTTAAAGGTAAGAACATAAAGACTATAGAGATACCAAAAAAATGTCTACAAATAAAAGAAAAAATATGTAATTGTATAACCTGACAATGACGGCAATAGGTTTACTAAATAAGAAAAAATACTTATGATGTATCAGGTGAAATAATTATGGGTTTAATTATTGGTAACTTTTATAAATAAATGCCAGTTTTTAATTTCTTTTTACATATATACATGTATACATATTTTGACATAAATGCGTAAATATACTCCTATCAACATACAATGGGAATTTTTTGTGCACTCTCATTTTTTTGTTTTACTTACTTTCCTAGTCAACATCTCCAAATCCCCATCACCATCTCACCAACTTATCCATGTTTAAAAAGCTACTATATTGTTTCATTTTTTCCCATATTCTTGTAACACACAGACATGTGCAATTATGCATAGACATACAGTTTCATATAAATATATGTGTATATGGATTCTCATTTTCTACCAATATGTAATAAAAATATATCCATGTCTCTATATCTTCTGTTTCTCACTCATATCCCTCCAAGCCAACTTATATAGCTTTAATTAACCCGTTATTTATTGTTTACTATGGCATGATGTGTATGTATCAAAATTTTTGAAATCAGTAACTCTATTTACACGATAACTTTGTTTCCATCTTTACCCTTTACATAAACAATGTTGCAACTTTTATAAATATCAATTAAGAACCAGAGTTTTTATTCCTCTGAGAGAGATTCTCAGATGTGATATCTTTGGTCAAAAGTATATGTTTTTAGTTTTAATAGATCTTGCCAGATTGCATTCCAAGCTATTGTAATAATTCACATTTCTACCAGCAATGTGCTACCTGCTTTTTAATTTTTTGGCATTCTAAAGTGATGTCTAAAGTGTTGTTCATTGTTACTTCAACATGCATTTCCTTATTTCTAAATTTGAGCATGTTTCCCTTTGTTGGCCATTTGGATTAGTTTTTCTGAGAATTCCTGTTTACTTTTTCTTAACATGTAGATTGAGATATAACATATATATAGTAAAGTGCACAAAACTTATGTGTACAGCTGGACGAATTTTTGCATAAGCATATACCTTCCAGATCAAGATACAAAATATTAACAGCATCCCAGAATGATTCCATGTACCCCTTTGCCAACAATACACACTGCTACCTCACTCCATTCCCAAAATCACTGCTCTGACTTCTATCACCTCAGATTAATTTTGATCTTGAATTTCATGTAAATAGTTTATATAGAGCAAGCTCATTATTTTCTACTTCTTTACTCAATGTTATATGTATGAGATGCCATTATATTGTAGGGGGTAGAAGTAGTTCCATCTTTTCAATGCTTTTTATATATGAATGTTCTACAATTTATTTAAAAATTTACATCTTTTCACTTTGAGGCTATTATGAATAAAGCTGTTAAAAGACACATTATTTTATGTGTCTTTTGGTAGATATACACAACCATTTCTCCTGGTTATATACTCTGATAAGAACAACTGGGCCATGGGTATACAGGTTTAGATACTGCAAAATAGTTTTCCGAAGAGGTTTTACTAATTTACACTCTCACAAAGAAAACATGTGAGTTCCACTTGTCGCATATTGTAGTCCATATGTGGCACTGATTGGCAATCTTTTTAATTTGGCCATTCGGGTGTATGTAAAATGGAATCTCATTTGTTTTTTTGTTTTTTCCTTTTTAACATCTTTATTGGAGTATAATTGTTTTACAATGGTGTGTTAGTTTCTGCTTTATAACAAAGTGAATCAGTTATACATATACACATGTTCCCATTTCTCTTCCCTCCTGCATCTCTCTCCCTCCCACCCTCCCTATCCCACCCCTCTAGGCGGTCACAAACCACCTAGCTGATCTCCCTGGGGTACGCGGCTGCTTCTTACTAGCTATCCAATTTATGCTTGGTAGTGTATATATGTCCATGCCACTCTCTCACCTCGTCACAACCTACACCTCCCCCTCCCCATATCCTCAAGTCCATGCTCTAGTAGATCTGTGTCTTTATTCGCGTCTTACCCCTAGGCTCTTTATGATCTTTTTTTTTCCTTAGATTCCATATACATGTGTTAGTGTCCAGTGTTTGTTTTTCTCTTTCTGACTTACTTCACTCTGTATGACAGACTCTAGGTCCATCCACCTCACTACAAATAACTCAATTTAATTTCTTTTTATGGCTGAGTAATATTCCATTGTATATATGTGCCACATCTTCTTTATCCATTCATCTGTCAATGGACACTTAGGTTGCTTCCATGTCCTGGCTATTGGAAATAGAGCTGCAATGAACATTATGGTACATGACTCTTTTTGAATTATGGTTTTCTCAGGGTATATGCCCAGTAGTGGGATTGCTGGGTCGTAAGGTAGTTCTATTTGTAATTTTTTAAGGAAGCTCCATACTGTTCTCCATAGTGGCTGTATCAATTTACATTGCCACCAACAGTGCAAGAGGGTTCCCTTTTCTCCACACTCTCTCCAGCATTTATTGTTTCTAGATTTTTTGATGATGGCCATTCTGACCGGTGTGAGATGGTATCTCATTGTAGTTTTGATTTGCATTTCTCTAATGATTAATGATGTTAAGCATTCTTTCATATTTTTGTTGGCAATCTGTATATCTTCTTTGGAGAAATGTCTATTTAGGTCTTCTGCCCATTTTGGGATTGGATTGTTTGTTTCTTTGTTATTGAGCTGCATAAGCTGCTTGTAAATTTTGGAGATTAATCTTTCTTCAGTTGCTTCATTTGCAAATACTTTCTCCCGTTCTGAGAGTTGTCTTTTGGTCTTGTTTATGGTTTCCTCCGCTGTGCAAAAGCTTTTAAGTTTCATTAGGTCCCATTTATTATTTTTGTTTTTATTTCCATTTCTCTAGGAGGTGGGTCAAAAAGGATCTTGCTGTGATTTATGTCACAGAGTGTTCTGCCTATGTTTTCCTCTATGAGTTTGATAGTGTCTGGCCTTATATTTAGGTCTTTAATCCATTTTGAGTTTATTTTTGTGTATGGTGTTAGGGATTGATCTAACCTCATAGTTTTACATGTACCTGTCCAGTTTTCCCAGCACCACTTATTGAACAGGCTGTCTTTTCTCCACTGTATAGTCTTGCCTCCTTTATCAAAGATAAGGTGACCATATGTGCGTGCGATTATCTCTGGGCTTTCTATCCTGTTCCATTGATCTTATTTCTGTTTTTGTGCCAGTATCATACTATCTTGATTACTGTGGCTTTGTGGTATAGTCTGAAGTCAGGAAGCCTGATTCCTCCAGATCCACTTTTAGTTCTCAAGATGGTATATCTATTTGTATCATCTTTAATTTCTTTCATCAGTGTCTTATAATTTTTTGCATACAGGTCTTTTGTCTCCTTAGGTAGGTTTATTCCTAAATATTTTATTCTTCTTGTTGCAGTGGTAAATGGGAGTGTTTTCTTAATTTCACTTTCAGATTTTTCATCATTAGTGTATAAGAATGCCAGAGATTTCTGTGCATTAATTTTGTATCCTGCTACTTTACCAAATTCATTGATTAGTGCTAGTAGTTTTCTGGTAGCATCTTTAGGATTCTCTATGTATAGTATCATGTCATCTGTGAACAGTGACAGCTTTACTACTTCTTTTCCAATTTGGATTCCTTTTATTTCTTTTTCTTCTCTGATTGCTATGGCTAGAACTTCTAAAACTACATTGCATAAGAATGGTGAGAGTGGGCAACCTTGTCTTGTTCCTGATCTTAGTTGAAATGGTTTCACTTTTTCACCATTGAGGACTATGTTGGCTGTGGGTTTGTCATATATGGTCTTTATTATGTTGAGGAAAGTTCCCTCTAAGCCTACTTTCTGCAGGGTTTTTATCATAAATGGGTGTTGAATTTGTCGAAAGCTTTCTCTGCATCTATTGAGATTATCATATGGTTTTTCTCTTTCAATTTGTTAATATGGTGTATTACGTTGCTTGAGTTCCGTATATTGAAGTATCCTTGCATTCCTGGAATAAACCGCACTTGATCATGGTGTATGGTCCTTTTAATGTGCTGTTGGATTCTGTTTGCTAGTATTTTGTTGAGGAATGTTGCATCTATGTTCATCAGTGATGTTGGCCTGTAGTTTTCTTTCTTTGTCACATCCTTGTCTGGTTTTTGTATCAGGGTGATGGTGGCGTCGTAGAATGAGTTTGGGAGTGTTCCTCCCTCTGCTATATTTTGGAAGAGTTTGAGAAGGATAGGTGTTAGCTCTTCTCTAAATGTTTGATAGAATTCGCCTGTGAAGCCATCTGGTCCTGGGCTTTTGTTTGTTGGAAGATTTTTATTCACAGTTTCAATTTCAGTGCTTGTGATTCATCTGTTCATATTTTCTATTTCTTCCTGGTTCAGTCTCAGAAGGTTGTGCATTTCTAAGAATTTGTCCATTTCTTCCAGGTTGTCCATTTTATTGGCATAGAGATGCTTGTAGTAATCTCTCATGATCTTTTGTATTTCTACAGTGTCAGTTTTTACTTCTCCTTTTTCATTTCTAATTCTATTGACTTGAGTCTTCTCCTTTTTCTTGATGAGTCTGGCTAATGGTTTATCAATTTTGTTTATCTTCTCAAAAAACCAACTTTTAGTTTTATTGATCTTTGCTATTGTTTCCTTCATTTCTTTTTCATTTATTTCTGATCTGATATTTATGATTTGTTTCCTTCTGCTAACTTTGGGGATTTTTGTTCTTCTTTCTCTAATTGCTCTAGGTGCAAGTTTAGGTTGTTTATTTGAGAAGTTTCCTGTTTCTTAAGGTGGGCTTGTATTGCTATAAACTTCCCCCTTAGAACTGCTTTTGCTGCATCCCATAGGTTTTGGGTCGTCATGTCTCCATTGTCATTTGTTGTTAGGAATTTTTTTATTTCCTCTTTGATTTCTTCAGTGATCACTTCGTTATTAAGTAGTGTATTGTTTAGCCTCCAATGTGTTTGTATTTTTTACAGATATTTTCCTGTATCTAGTCTCATAGCGTAGTGGTCAGAAAAGTTACTTGATACAATTTCAATTTTCTTAAATTTACTAAGGCTAGAATTGTGACCCAAGATATGATCTATCCTGGAGAATGTTCTATAAGCACTTTAGAAAAATGTGTATTCTGTTGTTTTTGGATGGAATGTCCTATAAATATCAATTAAGTCCATCTTGTTTAATGTATCATTTAAAGTTTGTGTGTCCTTATTTATTTTCATTTTGGATGACCTGTCCATTGTTGAAAGTGGGGTGTTAAAGTACCCTACTATGATTGTGTTACTGTCAATTTACCCATTTATGGCTGTTACTATTTGTCTTATGTATTGAGGTGCTTCTATATTGGGTGCATAAATATTTACAATTGTTATATCTTCTTCTTGGATCAATCCCTTCATCATTATGTAGTGTCCTTCTTTGTCTCTTGGAATAGTCTTTATTTTAAAGTCTGTTTTGTCTGATATGAGAATTGCTACTCCAGCTTTCTTCTGACTTCCATTTGCATGGAATATCTTTTTCCATCCCCGCACTTTCAGTGTGTAGGTGTCCCTAGGTCTGAAGTGGGTTTCCTGTAGACAGCATATATACGGATCTTGTTTTTGTATCCATTCAGCCAGTCTGTGTCTTTTGGTGGGACCATTTAGTCCATTTACATTTAAGGTAATTATTGATATGTATGTTCCTATTCCCATTTTCTTAATTGTTTTAGGTTTTTTATTGTAGATCTTTTCCTTCTCTTGTGTTTCTTGCCTAGAGAAGTTCCTTTAGCATTTGTTGTAAAGTGGTTTGGTGGTGCTGAACTCTCTCAGCTTTTGCTTGTCTGAAAAGGTTTTAATTTCTCCGTCAAATCTGAATGAGATCCTTGCTGGGTAGAGTAGTCTTTGTTGTAGGTTTTTCTCCTTCATCACTTTAAATATGTCCTGCCAGTCCCTTCTGGCTTGCAGAGTTTCTGCTGAAAGATCAGCTGTTAACCTTATGGGGATTCCCTTGTGTGTTATTTGTTGTTTTTCCCTTGCTGCTTTTAATATGTTTTCTTTGTATTTAATTTTCTGTAGTTTGATTAATATGTGTCTTGGCGTGTTTCTCCTTGGATTTATCTTGTATGGGCCTCTCTGCTTCTTGAACTTGATTAACTATTTCCTTTCCCATATTAGGGAAGTTTTCAACTATAATCTCTTCAAATATTTTCTCAGTCCCTTTCTTTTTCTCTTCTTCTTCTGGGACCCCTATAATTCAAATGTTGGTGCATTTAATGTTGTCCCAGAGGTCTCTGAGACTGTCCTTAGTTCTTTTCATTCTTTTTTCTTTATTCTGCTCTGCAGTAGTTATTTCAACTATTTTATCTTCCAGGTCACTTATCCGTTCTTCTGCCTCAGTTATTCTGCTATTGATCCATTCTAGAGTATTTTTGATTTCATTTACTGTGTTGTTCATCATTGCTTGTTTCCTCATTAGTTCTTCTAGGGCCTTGTTAAATGTTTCTTGCATTTTCTCTATTCTATTTCCAAGATTTTAGATCATCTTTACTATCATTATTCTGAATTCTTTTTCAGGTAGACTGCCTATTTCCTCTTCATTTGTTAGGTCTGGTGGGTTTTTACATTGCTCCTTCATCTGCTGCGTGTTTTTCTGTCTTTTCATTTTGCTTATCTTACTGTGTTTAGGGTCTCCTTCTCACAGGCTGCAGGTTCGTTTTTCCCGTTAATTTTGGTGTCTGTCCCCAGTGGATAAGGTTGGTTCAGTGGGTTGTGTATGTTTCCTGCTGGAGGAGACTAATGCCTGTGTTCTGGTGGATGAGGCTGGATCTTGTCTTTCTGGTGGGCAGGCACGTCTGCTGGTGTGTTTTGGGGTGTCTCTGGCCTTATTATGATTTTAAGCAGCCACTTTGTTAATGGGTGGGGTTGTGTTCCAGTCTTGCTAGTTGTTTGGCATAGGGTGTGCAGCACTGTAGCTTGCTGGTTGTTGAGTGAAGCTGGGTCTTTGTGTTGAGATAGAGATATCTGGGAGATTTTCGCCATTTCATATTACGTGGACCTGGGAGGTCTCCTGTGGACCAGTGTTCTGAAGTTGGCTCTCCCACCTCAGTGGCACCGCCCTGACACCTGGCTGGAGCACCACAAGCCTGTCCTCCACACGGCTCAGAATAAAAAGGAGAAAAAATAGAAGGAAAGAAAGAAAGAGGATCAAATAAAGTTATTAAAATAAAAAATTATTATTAGGTAAATTTTTTAAAAAGTAAAAAAAAAAAACAAAACCAGATGGTCAGGACAAATGGTTAAAGCAAAGCTATACAGACAAAATCTCACACCGAAGCATACACATACACACTCACAAAAAGAGGAAAAGGGGAAAAAAATAATATATCTTGCTCCCAAAGTCCACCTCCTCAATTTGGGGTGATTCGTTGTCTATTCAGATATTCCACAGATGCAGGGTACATCAAGTTGATTGTGGAGATTTAATCCGCTGCTCCTGAGGCTGCTGGGAGAAATTTCCCTTTCTCTTCTTTGTTCTCACAGCTCCCGGGGTTCAGCTTTGGATTTGGACCTGCCTCTGAGTGTAGTTCGCCTGAGGGCGTCTGTTCTTCGCTCATCCAGGACAGGTTTAAAGGAGCAGCTGATTCGGGAGATCTGGCTCACTCAGGCCGTGGAGAGGGAGGGTATGGAGTTCGGGGCGAGCCTTCGGCGGCAGAGGACAGCATGACGTTGCACCAGCCTGAAGTGCACTGTGCGTTCTCCCGGGGAAATTGTCCCTGGATCACGGGATCCTGTCAGTGGCGGGCTGCCCAAGCTCCCGGGAGGGGAGGTGTGGATAGTGACCTGTGCTCGCACACAGGCTTCTTGGTGCTGGTAGCAGCAGCCTTGGCATCTCATTCCCGTCTTTGGGGTCCGCGCTTTTAGCCGCAGCTCGCGCCCATCTCTGGAGCTCCATTAAGCAGTGCTCTTAATCCCCTCTCCTCGCGCACTAGGAAACAAAGAGGCAAGAAAAAGTCTCTTGCTTCTTCGGCAGGTCCAGACTTTTCCCCGGACTCCCTCCCAGCTAGCCGTGGTGCAGTAGCCCCCTTCAGGCTGTGTTCACGCCGCCAACCCCAGTCCTCTCCCTGCACTCCAACCGAAGCCCGAGCCTCAGCTCCCAGCCCCACCTGCCCTGGCGGGGGAGCAGACAAGCCTCTCTGGCTGGTGAGTGCTGGTTGGCACTGATCCTCTGTGCGGGAATCTCTCCGCTTTGCCCTCCACACCCCTGTTGCTGAGCTGTCCTCCATGGCTCTGAAGCTTCCCCCCTCCGCCACCCACAGTCTCCGCCCGCGAAGGGGCTTCCTAGTGTGTGGAAGCCTTTCCTCCTTCACAGCTCCCTCCCACTGGTCCAGGTCCCTTCCCTATCCTTTTGTCTCTGTTTATTCTTTTAACTTTTGCCCTACCCAGGTACACGGGGAGTTTTCTTGCCTTTTGGGAGGTCCAAGGTCTTCTGCCAGCGATCAGTGGGTGTTCTATAGGAGCAGTTCCACGTGTAGATGTATTTCTGATGTATCTGTGGGGAGGAAGGTGATTTGCACGTCTTACTCTTCTGCCGTCTTCTCCCGTGTCCTCTCATTTGGTTTTAATTTGTGTTTCCTTGATGAGTAATGATGTTGAGCTTTATTCCATGCCCTTGTTGGCTTTTATGAAGCTAGTTTTATGAAGTGCCTATTCAAATCCTTTCTCCATTTTGGATAGAGATTAGTTGTCTTTTAATTAATGACTAGTAAGCCTCTTTGTATATTCTGGATTCATGTCTTTGCTGGATGTATGTATTATGAATATCTTCTCCCAACGTATGGCTTCCCTTTTCACTCTTTCAGTGGTGTATTTCAAAAAACAGAAGTTCTTAATTTTAATGAAGTTCAATTTCCCAGTCTTTTATTTTATAGTTAGTGCTTTTTTTGTATCCTGTTTAAGAAAACTGCATGCCCCAAGATAATGAGGAGATTCTCCTGCTTTCTTCTAGAAGCTTTGTTATTTTGCCATCTATATTTAGAGCTTTGATCCACCCTGAACAGAATTTTTTGTTAGGGATCAAAGTTTATTTTTTCCATAGAGATATCTAATTATTCCACCATCATTTATTGAAAAGACCATCCTCTTCCCCCTGAAATGCAGTGGAACCCTTGTAGTAAACCAGGTGATCATATAGGGGTAGAATTTTTCTTCATTCTGTAGTTTTTAACTTTCTATCCTTGGAGAAATACCACACCCTTAGTTACTGTAGCTTTTTAGTGCCTTGATATCTAGTAGTGTGTAAGTTCTTAAACTTTGTTTTATTTCTTAAAAATTGCCTTGACTAGCTGGGGACCATTGACATTTTTTTAAATTGAAGTATAGTTGACTTACAATATTATATTACTTTGAGCTGTACAACAAAGTGATTCAATGTTTTTATAGATTATATTCCATATAACATTATTATAAAACTGGCTAAATTTCCCTGTGCTGCACAATATATCCTTGTTGCTTATTTCTTTATACATAGTAGCTGGTATCCCATAATCTCATACACCTAGCTTACCCCTCCCAACTTCCCTCTCCCCATGGATAACCACTAGTTTGTTCACTATATCTGTGAGTCTGTTGCTGTTTGTTACATACATTTGTTTCTTTTATTTTTTAAGTTACATGTATAAGTGATAAAATAGAGTGTTTGTCTTTCTCTGTCTGACTTATTTCACCAAGCATAATACTCTCTGGGTCCCTCCACCTTGTGCAAATGTCAGAATTTCATTTAATGTTTATGGCTGAGTAATATTCCATTTTCTCTCTGTGTGTATATATATATATATATAATCTCACATCTTCTTTATCCATTCGTCTTTTGATGGACACTTAGGTTTCTTCTGTATCTTCTGATAAATAATATCACAATGAAGATTGGGGTGCATGTATCTTTTGTAATTAGAGTTTTCATTTTCATCAGTGCCCAGGAGTGGCATTGCTAGATTATATGGTAGTTCTATTGATATTTTTAGTTTTTTGAGGAACCTCCATACTGTTTTCCATAGTGGCTGCACTAATCTACATTTGCACCAGTGGTGTACAAGGGTTCCCTCTTCTCCACATCCTGGGCAACATTTGTTATCTGTAGAATTTTATAATAGCCATTCTGACAGATGTGAGGTGGTATCTCATTGTGGTTTTGACTTGCATTTCTCTAATGATGTTGGGCATCTTTTCATTTGCCTGTTAGCCATCTGTATATCTTCTTTGGAAAATTTGCTATTCAGGTCTTCCGCCCAATTTTTAATCAGGTTGTTTCTTTTTTTTGATAATGAATTGTATGAGTTATTTATATATTTTGGATATTAACCCTTTATCATCCATATCATTTGAAGATATTTTCTCCCATTCAGTAGGTTGTCTTTTTGCTTTGTTGATTGTTTCAGTTGTTGTGAAAAACCTTTTAAGTTTAATTAGGTCCCATTTCTTTATTTTTGCTTTTATTTATTTCTTTTACCTTGGAAGACAGATCAAAAAATATATATCTTGTTATGATGTATGTCAAAGAGTCTTCTGCCTATATTTTCTTATCAGAGTTTTACGGTTTCAATTCTTAAATTTAGCTCTTTAATCTATTCTAAATTTATTTTTGCATATGATGTGAGGAAATGTTCTAATCTCATTGTTTTACAGTTTAATAGATCCATACAAATTTTAGGATTATTTGTTCTAAAAAATAATGTCGTGGGTATTTTCACTGGGATTGGATTAAATCTGCAGATTGCTTTCAGTAGTATGGACATTTTAACAATATTAATTCTTCCAGTCCAAGAAAATGAAACATCTTTCCATTTCTTTGTATCATTTTCAAGTTCCATCATCATTGTTTTATAGTTTTCATAGGATCTGTCTTTCACCTCCTTAGTTAAGTTTATTCCTAGGTATTTTACTATTTTTGAAACAATTTTAAGCAGCACTGTTTTCTTGCTTTCTCTTACCAATAGTTCATTATTAGTGTATACAAAAGCAACATATTTCTGTATAATAACCTTTTATCCTGCAACTTTGCTGAGGTCATTTGTTCTAATAGTTTTTTGATGGAGACTTCTCAGTTTTCTACGTATAGTATCATGTGATCTTCAAATAGTGAAAATTTTACTTCTCTCCTTCCAATTTGGATGCTTTTTATGTCTTTTTCTAGTCTGGTTGCTAAGGCTAGGACTTCTAACACTATGTTAAATGGAAGTGGGGAGAATGGGCATCCTTGTCTTATTCCTGATGTTAGAGGAAAATCTTTCAGTTTTTCACCATTGAGCATCATGATAGCTGTGTTTGTTATAAAATGCCTTTATTATGTTGAGATATGCTCCCTCTGTACCCACTTTGCTGAGAGTTTTTTTGTGAATGGATGTTGAATTTTGTTAATTGCTTTTTCGGCATTTATTGAGATGATCATGTGATTTTTATCCTTCCTTTTTTTAATGTGGTGTATCACATTGATTGATTTGTGAATGTTGAACCATCCTTGCATCCCTGGAATAAATCACACTTGATCATGGTGTATGGTCCTTTTTATATATTGTTGAATTTGGTTTGGCAATATTTTTTGAGGATTTTTGCATCTATATTCATCATTGACCTGTAATATTCATTTTTTCAAATTTTAACATCTTTACTGGAGTATAATTGCTTTACAATGGTGTTGTAATATTCATTTTTTGTACTTTCTTTGTCTGGTTCAGGTATCAGGGTAATAGGGGCCTTGAAGAATAAATTTGGGGGTTTCCAATCCTCTTAAACTTTCTGGAATAGTTTGAGGATAAGTATTAACTCTTTTTTATATATTTGGTAGAATTCCCCTGTGAAATTGACCAGTCCTGGACTTTTGTTTGCTGTGAGTTTTTTAATTACAAATTCAGTTTCACTACTAGTGATCAGTCTGTTAAGATTGCCTACTTCTTCCTCATTCAGTCTTGGAAGTTTGCATGTTTCTAGAAATTGGTCCATTTAATCCAGGTTTTCCAATTTTTTGCCATTTAAATGTTTGTAGTATTCTCTTCTGAGTTTTTGTATTTCTGTGATACTGGCTTCTATTTCTACTCTTTCTTTTATTTTGCTCATCTCTCTTTTCTTCTTGATTAATCTGGCTAAAGGTTTATTCATTTTATCTTTTCAAAAAACAGCCCTTGGTTTCATTGAACTTTTCTATTGGTTTTCTTTTTTCTTTTTTTTTTTTTTTTTGGCCTCTATTTTATTTATTTCCTCACTGATCTTTATTATTTCCTTCCTTCTGCTGGCTTTGAGCTTTGTTTGTTCTTCTTTTTCTAATTCCTATAGTGGGTAGGTTAGGTTGTTTATTTGAGATAGCTCTTGTTTCTTTAGGTTGGCCTATATTGCTATAAACTTCCCTCTTAGAATTGGTTTTGCTGCATTCCATAGATTTTGGAAAGTTGTGTTTCCATTTTCATTTGCCTCGAGGTATTTTCTGATTTCTTCTTTGATTTCATTGTTTAGTTATTGGGATTTTTAGGAGTATGTTGTTTAGTCTCCACGTGTTTGCACTTTTCCCATTTTTCTTTAATTAATTTCTAGTTTCATACCATTGTGTTTGGAAAAAAATAATTGATATAATTTCTGTCCTCTTAAAGTTTTCAAGACTTGTTTTGTGGCCTAGAATGTGATCTATCCTGGAGTTCCATGCTTGCTTGAAAAGAATGTCTATTTTGCTGTTTGTGGGTGGAGTGTCCTGTAGATGCCTTTTAAGTCCAACTGGCCTATTATGTCATTTAAGACCACTGTTTTCTTGTTGATTTTCTGTCTGGATGATCTGTCCATTGATGGAAGTTGGGTGTTAAAATTCCCTACTCTTATTGTATTATTATCAATTCTCTCTTTATTTCTGTTAATATTTGATTTATGTATCTAGGTGCTCCTATATTGAGTTCATATATGTTAAAAAGTATAATATCTTTTTCTGGTATTTATCCCTTTATCATTATATAATGCCCTTCTTTGTCTTTTGTTAGTGATTTATCTTAAAGTCTATTTTGTTTCATATCGGTATTGCTACTCTTGCTTTCTTGTTGTTTCTCTTTGCATGAAATGTCTTTTTCAATCCCCTCACTTTCAGTCAGTATGTGTCTTAGCTCTGAAAAAAAATCAGCTGATAGCCTTATGGGGGTTTCCTTGTAACTGGCTCTGTTTTTCTTTTGCTGCCTTTAGAATCCTCTCCTTATGTTTAACTTTAGCCATTTTAATTATATGTTTTTGTGTGGGTCTGTTTGTGTTCATCTTGTTTGAGACCCTTTGTGCTTCCTGTACCTGGGTTTCTGTGTCCTTCTTCAGCTTTGGGAAGTTTTCAGCCATAATTTCATCAAGTGGATTTTTCAACCCTTTCTCTCTCTTCTCCTTCTGGGACAGCTATAATGTAAATGTTAGTATGTTTAATGTTTTCCCACAGATCTCTTAAACTGTTCTCATTTTTTTTTAATTTGTTTTCTTCTGTGGTTCTGATTGGGTGATTTTCATTATTCTGTCTTCCAGATCACTTATGCATTCTGCTGTATCACCTAGTCTGCTGTTAATTCTTTCTAGTGTGTTTTTCATTTCAGTTATTGTATTCTTCAGTTCTGGAATAGACTATTTCTTTTTTTATATTTTCTAGTCTTGTTAAAATTCTCACTGTGTTCATTTATTCTTTTCCCTAATTCAGTTAGCATTCTTATTACTAATTCTTTACCTGGTAAATTGTTTCTGTTTCATTGGTTGTCTTTTCATGGGTTTTCTCTTGTCTTTCAATTGAGACCAATTCCTTCATCTTCTCATTTTGCTTAACTATCTCTGTCTCTATAAAATTAGGTGAAATAATGATTTATTGCAGTCTTGAAGTAGTCTCCTTATGTGGGAGCATCCCTATACAGTTTGCATGTGCCCACTGGCTTTAGTGGGAGAGCTTAATTTGACATGAACAAAAGTCACATCTTACCTCAATGTGTGCTGGCAGCTATCACCTTGGTAAGAAGCGGGGATGAAGAAGGAGGAGCTACGGCAGTAGCCAGATGTGAGGCAGGGCTTCCCCTCTGCTCAGTGGCGGTCACCACCATATGGGGATGGGTGTAGGTCTCAAGTAGCTAGAGCAGAAGCCCTGAGGGTCAGAACTATGCTGTCTTTTTTTGCTTTAAGTGTGAGCTCTCTCCATCCAAGCACCAGCACCCTTGCCCCAGAGGGGAGCATTGCTGGAGTAAAAGGCGCCTGTATGGGCTCTTGGCATGTGATGGGATGCAGGCTACAGCAGTTTGGCTAGAGACAGACTTTGGGATGTTTTCTGATTCACTGCCTGTGCAAGTGCTGGTAATGGTTGCCCCCACCCTGCTCAGATACTTCAGTGTCTCAGAGCTGAGATCTTTCCTCAGTCATGGCAGCCCTTGCTCCATTGTGGAGCTGCAATGTGAAGAAAAAGGGGCTGGAGTGTTCACTCGGCTCGGGCTGAGACACACACCAGGGCACTTGTGGAAAACCAGTCAACCACCCTCAGAGTTTCATTACACCCTCTCCATCCTGCCTCAGGAGCAAGCAAGGGCACACGCACTCCTCCTGAATGGAGCCCAGTCTTCCAACAGCCCCTCTGTTAGTCTTAACAGCTTTCCAGCCAGCCAAGGGGGCTCATGTTTCCTATATTGGACCCCAGGATTGGGGTGCCCAATATATCTCTCGAACTGCTCACTCCCCAGCAGAGATCTCTGCCCATGTAATCTCCCTTTATCTCTGAGTTCTATCCCTGAGGCACAGGTCCCAACCTAATCAATTCTCTTCACTTCCTACCCAATTCCATGTGGATCTTTCTTACAACCTTGGTTGTACAGGAATCGTTCTGCCAGTC
Source organism: Monodon monoceros (assembly GCF_005190385.1). Taxonomy (NCBI): domain Eukaryota; kingdom Metazoa; phylum Chordata; class Mammalia; order Artiodactyla; family Monodontidae; genus Monodon; species Monodon monoceros. Next base: position 27,578,535 of record NW_021703777.1, on the reverse strand, counting down.
TCCAGTTTTCAGTGAGAATTGTTCCACATATAGATATATTTTTGACATGTTTGTGGGGGTAAGTGACTTCTGCATCCTCCACTTCTGCCATCTTGATCTCCTCCAACAATTGACATTAAAGACATAAGCCTTCCATTCCATGAAAGTGCTATATTATTCCAGTTATTTAGATCGTCCTTAATTTCTTTAAAAATATTTTTTAAATTTCCAATGTAGAACTCTTGTACATATTTCACAATGCTAACTTATTCCTAAAAATTTGTATGATTTTTGATACTAAATGTTTATTATTTAGTTCTAGAATATATAAGAAATAAAAATGTTTATATTTATTTTATAATAAATAATTTTATATTGTATCCAAAGACCTTTCTAAATTCAAATATTAAATATGATAGTTTGTATTTGCAAATGAAGGAACTGACAAAGGATTAATCTCCAAAATTTACAAGCAGCTCATGCAGCTCAGTATCAAAAAAACAAACAACCCAATCCCAAAATGGGCAGAAGACCTAAATAGACATTTCTCCAAAGAAGATATACAGGTTGCCAACAAACATATGAAAGGATGCTCAACATCACTAATCATTAGAGAAATTCAAATCAAAACTACAATGAGGTATCACCTCACACCAGTCAGAATGGCCATCATCAAAAACTCTACAAACAGTAAATGTTGGAGAGGGTGTGGAGAAAAGGGAACGCTCTTGCACTGTTGGTGGGAATGTAAATTGATAAAGCCACTATGGAGAACAGTATGGAGGTTCCTTAAAAAACTAAAAATAGAACTACCATACGACCCAGCAATCCCACTACTGGGCATATACCCTGAGAAATCCATAATTCAAAAAGAGTCATGTACCACAATGTTCATTGCAGCTCTATTTACAATAGCCAGGACATGGAAGCAACCTAAGTGTCCATTGACAGATGAATGGATAAAGAAGATGTGGCACATATATACAATGGAATATTACTCAGCCATAAAAACAAACGAAACTGAGTTATTTGTAGTGAGGTGGGTGGACCTAGAGTCTGTCATACAGAGTGAAGTAAGTCAGAAAGAGGAAAACAAATACTGTATGCTAACATATAAGTATGGAATCCATGTAAAGGAATAACAATGCAGATGTAGAGAATGGGCTTGAGGACATGGGGAGGGGGAAGTGTAAGTTGGGATGAAGTGAGAGAGTGGCATGGACATATATACACTACCAAATGTAAAATAGATAGCTAGTGGGGAGCAGCTGCATAGCACAGGGAGATCAGCTCGGTGCTTTGTGACCACCTAGAAGGGTGGGATAGGGAGGATGGGAGGGAGACACAAGAGGGAGGAGATATGGTGACATATGTATAGTTGATTCACTTTGTTATAAAGCAGAAAATAACACACCATTATAAAGCAATTATACTCCAATAAACATGTTAAATAAATAAGCCAATTTGTAGATTCTTTTGGATTTTCTACATATATATTCATGTCATCTTTAAAAAAAACATTTTTACTTCTTTTTTTCTAGTATTTGCACTTCAATTTCTTTCTCTTGCTCTTTTGTCTTGGATATGATCTCCAGAATATTGTTGAGTAGAAATGGTGATAGTGGAAATCCTTTCTTCTTCCCAAACTCAAGAAGTGGGGGAAACATTCAATATTTAATACTAATTATGGGCTTAGCTGTACATTTTTTATATATGCTCTTTATCAGGTCAAGGATGCTCCTTTGTACTCTCAGTTTCCTGTGAGTACAGTTTCCTGTGAGTTCTTCTTATGAATACGGATTGAATTTTATCAAATGCTTTTCCTATGTATGGAGATGACATTTTTTTTCTCATTCTGTTAATGTTATAAATTAAATTGATTTTTTTATTGTTTGATTTTTTGATGTTCAACTGACCTTGCATTCTTTGGATAAACCTTACTCAGTCATGATTTATTATCCTTTTCACATTTACTGGATTCAGTTTGCTAATCTTATGTTTAAGAATTCACATCCATTTTCATACGAGATATAAGCCTCTAATTTTACCTCCTTTTAACGTTATTTTCAGGTTTTGGTGTTGGGATTATGTTGGTCTCTTAAAACAAGAAGTATATTCTTTCTGGAGTCTCTGAAAAAGTTTGTTAGGTTGATATTTTTTTCCCTTTAAGTGTTTGGGAGAATTTGCCAGTGAGGACATCTCTTCCTGGAGTTTTCTTTGTGGGAAGGGTTCAATTTCTTTTAACAGATAAAAAATTTTGATATGGTTCAATTACTTCTTATGTCAGTTTTGATGAATTACGTTTTTCAAGAAATTTTTCTCTTTCAAGTTTTAAACTTAGTGTTGTGCAAAATCAGCTTTATTATATTCTTAATTTCATATATCATAAATATGTGATGACAAAAATTTTATTTTTAGTAATAATTGTTTTATTTCTCTTTTATTTCTTGATCAATCTTTCTAGGTGTTAGTAAAATTTTACTGAAATATTCAAATATGCAACTTGTCTTCACCAGGGCTCTCCATAAATGCAGAACCCATAAGGGATGTAAATAAAGAGATTTATTATAAGGAATTGGCTTACAGGATTACAGAGGCTGAGGCATCCCAAGAAGAACCACTCCTGGTACCAAAATCTAGTCAGGGTTCTCCAGAGAAACAGAACCAATAGGAAATGGCTCACATGATTATGGAAGCAGATAAGTCCCAATATCTGCAGTCAGCAACCTGGAGACCAAGGAGAAGTGATGATCTCTTTCCAGTCTGAGTTCAAAAGACTGAGAAGCAGGAGAACTGATGATATTAGTTCCAGTCTGAGTCCAAGTGTGAAGGCAGGATGTCCCAGCTGGAAGACTGTCAGAGAGAGAAGGAATACTGTATTATTCAGCCTTTGTGTTCTATTAAGGCCTTTACAAAATTAAAGGCTCACCCACTTGGGGAAGACAGTCTGCTTTATTTAGTCTATTGATTCAAATGTTAATCTCATCCAGAAACATCCCTCACAGACACACCCAGAATAGTATTGACTCAAATATCTGTGCACCCTGTGGTCCAGTCCAGTTGATACATTAATCATCATACAACTTTCGGCTTTGTCGATATTCTTGACTGTACCTTTGCTTTCCACTTCATTTCTTTTTCTTTTCCTATTCACATATGCTTCTTCTCACTTCCTTTGTGTTTAATTTGCAGTTCTTTTTCTAGCCCCTTGAAATAAAAGCTTTGATCATAGATTGTCACCCTTTCTTCTTCTAGTATATACATTTAAAGCTGAAGTTTTCCCTTTAAATACTGCTTTATCTGTGCTGTATATGTTTCAATATGTTATATTTTCATTATTATTCAGTTCAAAATATTTTATCATTTCAACTGTGTTTTCCCATTTGGCTCAATGAGTTATATTGAAATGTACTGCTTTGAAATTTGAAATTTCCAATTTTGGGAGATTTTCTATCTATATTTCTTCTATTGATTTATACCTTACTTCCAATATGACAAGAGAACATACTCTGTTTATGTTTTCAATCCTTTGATATTTCTTAAGAATTTTTTTATAGCTCAGCATGCACTATCTTTTGTTCAATGTTCCATGACCACTTGAAAAGTTCGTGTATTCTTTCTTATGTCAGTTATGTCAAGTTGGTTATGTCAGGTTGATTATGGCAGGTTGGTTGTTCAAATTTTATATATCTTTATTAATTTTTTCTGCTTGTCTTATCTTAAACTCTGTGAATTTGTTTCTTCTTCCATTTCCTGCCGATTTTTGATTAATACAACTTAAAATTAAGTTACTATCTGCACACAATTTTATAATTATATTTTCTTTCTTATTATGAAATAATAAGAAATTATGAAAGATGCTTTTTGCCTTAAAGTCTAAATTTTCTGATATGGATATAGTCACCCTAGGTTCTGTGAGTTAGTATGTCATGTTATATATTTCTCTATTCTTTCAACTTCTGCCTACCTATGTTCTTATATTTTAAGTTTGTCTCTTGTAAATAGGATACAGTTGAGTCTTGTTTTCTTAAATACAGTCTAATAATCTTTGTCTTCTCATTGGAGTTTTTTGACCATTTACATTTCATGTAATTTTTCTTATTGTTAATTTAAGTCTGTTATTTTCCTATTTGTTTTTATTTATTCTATTTATCCCACCTGTTTTTCTTTCCTTTATTTCTCTTTTCCTGCCTTGTTTTGTATTAATCAAGTACTTTAAGAAATTCTATTTTTATCTACTTTACCTAACTTCAGTATTGTAGTTACAACATTTTATATTTTTTCTTTTAATGGTTACCCTACAGTTAAAATATAGATGCTTAACTTATTATAGTCTTACTTAAATTGATACTTTTAACATTTCCCAAATTGTACAAGAACACTGAAGAAATGTAACAACATTTAACCCTCCCATCTTTTGTATTATTGTGATATTTCTAGATGAGCTACTAACACCACAAAACATTATTACTTTGGTCTTAAACAGTTAATATTCTTTTATATTCATCAACACATTTATCTTTCTAGTGCTCTTCATCTATCTTTCAGTTCTTTGCTGCCATCTGGGATTACCTTAAGATGTATTCTGTTTTCTTCTATGAGATTGCTTTTACTCAACTTAAATGACTTCATTAACTATTTTTTAATGTATACCAGCAACAAATTTCCTCAGCTTTTTCTGTCTGAAAACATTTTAATTTTACTTCTTTTTTTAAAATTGAGGTATAAGTGGCATATATATTATATTAGTTTCAGGTGTCCAACATAATTATTCAATATTTGTATATATTGCAAAATAATTACTATAGTAAGTCTAGTTACCACCCATAATCACCCATACTTATGAGTTTTTTCTTGTGATGACAACATTTAAAATTTACTCTCTTAGCAACTTTCATACATACAAAATGGGATTTTTTTTTTTTTTTTTGCGGTACACGGGGCTCTCACTGCTGTGGCCTCTCCCGTTGCGGAGCACAGGCTCCGGACGTGCAGGCTCAGCGGTCATGGCTCACAGGCCCAGCCGCTCTGCGGCATGTGGGATCTTCCCAAACCGGGGCACGAACCCGTGTCCCCTGCATCGGCGGGCGGACTCTCAACCACTGCGCCACCAGGGAAGCCCCAAAATGGGATTTTTAACTCTAGTTTTCATGCTGTACATTAAGTCACCATAACTTATTTTGTACCTGAAAGTTTGTGCCTTTTAACCACCTTAACCCATTTTGACCACACCCATTTTGAGCCACCAATCTGTCCTTTGTATCTATGAGTTTGGTTTGTTTGTCTGTTTGTTTTTAGATTCCACATATAAGTGAGATCATACAGTATTTGTCCTTCTCTGTCTGACTTTCTGACTTACTTCTCTTAGCATAATGCCCTCAAGGTCCATTTCTGTCATCACAAATGACAAGATTTCCTTCTTTTTATGGCTGAATAATATTCCAGTGTAATATAAATACCACAACTTCTTTATTCATTCATCTATCAATAGATACTTAGTTTGCTTCTATGTCTTGGCTATTATAAATAATGCTGTAATGGGGGTGAAGATATCATTTTGGTTTAGCATTTTTGTTTCTTTTGGATATATTCCCAGAAGTGGAATTTCTGGATCATATGATAGTTCTATTTTTAATTTTGTGAGGCACCTCCATACTGTTCTCCATAGTGGCTATGTCAATTTACATTCCCACCAACAATGTACAAGTGTTCCCTTTTCTCCATACCCTCTCCAACACGTGTTATTTCTTCTCTTTTTAAAAATATTCATTCTAACAGGTGTGAGATGGAATCATTCTGGTTTTGATTTGCATTCCCCTGATGGTTAGTGATATTGAGCACACTTTCATGTACCTGTTGGCCTCTGTATGTCTCCTTTAGAAAGATGTCTCTTTATATCCTCTGCCCATTTTTAAATTTAATTGTTTGGTTTTTTGCTATTAAATTGTTTGAGTTCTTTATATACTTTGGATATACTTTATCAGATATATGATTTGCAAACATTTTCTCCCATTCCATAGGCTGCCTTTTCATATTGTTGATGGTTTCCTTTGCTGTGCCCAGGCTTCTTAGTTTGATATAGTCCCACTTGTTTGTTTTTACTTTTGATGCCTTTGCCTTTGTTTTCAAGTCCAAAAAAATCACCACTAAGATAAAAATCAAGAAGCTTCCAGCCTATGTTTTCTTCTAGTTGTATTGTTTCAGGTCTTAAGCTCAAGTCTTTAATACATTTTGAGCTAATTTTTGTTTATAGTGTAGGATAGTATTCCAGTTTTATTCCTTTGCATATGGCTGTCCAGTTTACCCAGCACAATTTATTGAAGACACTGTCCTTTCCTCACTGTACAGTAATTCCTCCCTTATCTGCAGGGAATACAGTTGAAGATCCCCAGTGGATACTGAAACCATGGATAGTACCAAACCCTGTACCGGCATACTTCAGAGATATTACAGGTTCATTTCCACCCCTACAATAAAGTGAATATCACAATAAAGAGAGTCATACATGTTTTTTCTTTCCCCAGTGCATACAGAAGTTATGTTTACACTATACTGTAGTCTCTTAGGTATGCAATAGTATTAAGTCTAAAAAAGAACTATATATTTACCTTAATTAAAAATACTTTATTACTAAAAAATGCTAACCATCATCTGACTACACAGGGTTGCCATAAACCTTCAATTTGTAAAAAGCACAGTATGCACAAAGCACAATAAAATGAGGTATGTCTGTATACACCATGTTTTTTCCTATATATGCATATCTATAATAAAGTTTAATTTATAAATTAGTCACAGTAAGAGAATATTCAAATTGCAAGCATCACTACTCTTGCACTTTGGGGTTACTATTAAGTAAAATAAGGACTACTTGAGCACAAGCACTGCATTACCACCACAGTAGATCTTACAAACAATACGGCTCACATCCTAGGCAGGATGGTGCAAGATTTCATTATGCTACTCAGAACGACATGCAATTTAAAACTTATGAATTTTTGGTTTCTGGAATTTTCTGTTTAATATTTTCACCCCATGGTTGATGGTGGATAACTGAAACCTGAGAAAGCAAAACTGCAAATAAGGGGTGGCTGTGGTATATTCTTGGCTCTTTTGTTGTAAATTAATTGACCATATATGTGTGAGTCTATTTCTGGACTCTATTCTGTTCCACTGATCTATGTCTGCTTTTATGCCAATATTCTGTTTTGATTACTATAGCTTTGTAATATAGTTTGCCTCCAGCTTTCTCTTTCTCAAGATTGCTTTGGCTATTCCTGGTCTTTTGTGGTTCCATATGAATTTTAGGATTGTTCTATTTCTGTGAGAGATGCCACTGGAATTTTGATAAGGATTGCATTGAATCTGTAGATTGGGTAATATGGACGTTTTAACAATGTTAACTTCTGTTTGTTATTAGTATATAGAATAGATTTAGATTTATAGATTTTTATATTGATTTTTATCCTGAAATTTTGCTGAATTTATTTATTGGTTCTAACAGGTCTTTCGTGGAGTCTTTAGAATTTTCTATACATCATATGTCATCAACAAATAGTGACAGTTTTGCTTCTTCCTTTCTGGTTTGGATGAATTTTATTTCTTTTCTTGCTAAATTTCTCTGGCTAGGATTTTCAATACTATGTTGAATAAAGGTGATGAGAGGGGGCATCCTTGTCTTGTTGCTGATCTTAGAGGAAAAGCTTTCAGCTTTTCACCACTGACTATGTACTTCATATTTGAAGGGTGTTTTAACAGAATATGGAATTCCCAATGGCCAATGTTTTCTTTTAGCACTTAAAAAATGTCATTTTATTGTTTTGTGATTTCTATAATACTGTTGAAAACTCGGCCTTCAGTTCTGTTTTTCCTCTTTTAAAAGCAATTTATACCTGCCCAGCTGACTTTATGATTGTTTTCCCATTCCTTTTGTTTATTCAGTGGTTTGAATATGTTGTTCCTAGTTGTGACTTTCTTTGTATTTATTCTGCTTAGGCTTCACTAAGCTCCTTTAACCTGTATGTTGGTGTCTTTCATCAATTTTTTAAAAAATTATTCACCATTAGCTGTCAAATATTGCTCTGTCCAATGCTCTTCCCTCTTTCCCTCTGAGACTATAATTACATGAATACTAGGTCATTTGAATGGATTCCGCATGTCTGTTACACTCTAGTCTCTTTCCATGTTATTTTCCCATAATTCTTTTAGCCTATCTCTTGAGTTTAACTGTGTCCAGCCTATGACTAATCCAATCCAAAGAGTTCTTAATTTCAAGTATTGTATTTCTTAGTTCTAGAATGTCCACTTAATTCTTTTTGTAATCTTTAATTCTCTGTTAAAATTTCTACCTTTTTATCTTTTCTCTATATTTTGTAACATACTCAAAACAGTTTTAAGTCCTTATCTGCTAACTCCAGCATCTGAATCATCTGTAGGTTGGCCTCTATTTACTGTTTCCTCTCTTAATTATGTCTCATTTTCCTACCCCTTTTCATGTCTAGATTTTTTTTAGGGTAGTTATTATTTTATTGGTTACTTTTTAACCTTTAATTCATTTGAGATATAATTATGTATAAGTTGACAAGAAAGATCCAATTCACTTTCCCCCGACTATAGCCATTGTCCTTCATTAAATAATCCATTTATTTCTCATCAATGTAAGCTATCACTTTTGTTATATAATAAATCTTCATATATAATATAACATATCTGGATTCTATTTTCAGATCTATATGTCTATGCATATACCAACACAATATTGCTTTGATTACACTGTCTTTATAGTATGTTCTTGTGTCTGATAAGGAAAATCCACTATCACTATTTTTCTTATTTGTATTTTTGTTGACAAATCCTAGATATTTATTTTTCTAGAAATATTTTAAGATCTTCTTATCTAATTCCCAATCATTATTAATCACCTGTTTTATAGTGTATTTATTGAAAAAATATAATAAATAAAACTTGTATCTAGGTATAATACTGTTACACATTTCATTCATTTTACTATTTATTTTACACTGTTCTTTATTATTTTTTGTATTTATCTACTACTTGTTCTTTCCATTTTCCCCCTTGTTAACTTCAAACTTCTGCCAGATTATTCTATCATATTAATGATGAATTTTCCCTGTGTTCATTATCAGATCTATATTTCTCTAATATTATTCAAAAATAAGATAACCACCATTTCTTTTCAAGTTTAATTTCCCCTGTACTTCTTCTCCACATTGTTAAGCTGAGATTCTTTTTTTAACTTCCAGTTTTGCTGAGATAATTGAGTACTTTTAGTTCTAGATTATTACTTAGATTTACTTTGCAGAATTCCAGCTAGTGGATCTACTTAGATATCCATAATGTATACATAACAGTGTTTTATGCTCACCACTGTTTAATTTCCTCATCATCTTCCCCTACTTCAATGTCCCTCTTCAATTTTTTACTTTTTTTCAGAATCCTTATATGTGATGTATATGTGTAAAGTTTTATGGTTTACTGGACATCTTCAAAGTTTTTCTTCCTCCCTAGCCATGAATGATATTTGGGTTGGACAAAGCACTCTTGAGTTACAACTCTTTCCTTACTTCAGTCTATGGATATTAACATTTTCTGCCTTCTGCTGTTGCAGATAGATGATTAATGATACTCTAATTCATTTTCATTTGTAAAAAAATTTTTCTTTCATTTGAAAATCTGTAACATATTGTCTTAATGCTTAGGTTTCAATAATTTTATAAAGGTTTGCCTATATATGTGTCTTTTTTCCTCAATATGGCATTCAAATCTTCAACTTAGGGGGAAAAAAATTTTTTTTTTGGCCATGCTTCACAGCTTATGGGATCTTAGTTCCCTGAGCAGGGATTGAACCCAGGCCCTCAGCAGAAAGCACAGAGTCCTAACCACTGGACTACCAGGGAATTCCAAAAATTCTTGTATTATTTGTTCAATTATTGCTTCTATCTGTTGCATATCCTTCTAAAATGCCTATTTTTTAAAAAAATATTTTATCAGCATATAGTTGATTTACAATGTTACTTTCATGTGTACAGCAAAGTGAATCAGTTATACATATAACCACACTTGTTTTTTTTTTTTTTAGATTCTTTTCCCATATAGGCCATTACAGAGTATTGAGTAGAGTTCCTGTGTTATACAGCAGGTCTTATTAGTTATTTATTTTATATATAGTATTAATGTATATGTCAATCCCAATCTCCCAAATTATCCCTCCCCCTCCCCTTATCCCATGATAACCATAAGTTTGTTTTCTACATCTGTAACTCTACTCTGTTTTGTTAATAAGTTCATTTGCACCTTTTCTTTTAGATTGTACATATAAGCGATATCATATGATATTTGTCTTTCTGTGTCTGACTTACTTCACTCAGTATGACAATCTCTAGGTCCATCTGTGTTGCTATAAATGGCATTACTTTGTTCTTTTTTATGGATGAGTAATATTGCATTGTATATGTGTACCACATCTTCTTTATCCATTCCTCTGTTGATGGACATTTAGGTTGCTTCCATGTCCTGACTGTTGTAAATAGTGCTGCAGTGAACATTGGGGTGCATGTATCTTTTCGAATTATGGTTTTCTCTGAGTATATGCCCAGGAATGGGATTGCTGGGTCATATGATAGTTCTATTTTTAGTTTTTTAAGGAACCTCCATACTTTTCTCCATAGTGGTTGTACCATTTACATTCCCACCAACAGTGTAAGAGGGTTGCCTTTTCTCTGCTTTTTATGATAGGTGTTCTGAATCCATTATACAAGACTTCTTTCCTTTTCCTTTTGATTTCCAACTCTTTATATTTTCACTGTATGTTTTGAAATATTCCTTCCAACGGGCCTTCAAAGCCATTAATTTGCATCTGAACAGTGACCATACTCTCCTTCATATTATCTACTCATTTGTAGATGCCCTTTATCTGAGTGAGGAAATTACATACTATTTGTTGAGAGAGTTATCATGAATGAGGATTAAACTTTGCCAACTTTTTTCCTCTATTAATATAATCATGTGGCTTGTGTTTAGTATATTAATATTGGAAAATATAGTTGTTGATTTTTAAATATTAAAGCAACTTTGCATTCCTGGGAATAAATGTATTTGATAATGATATATTATCCTTTTTGTATATTTTTTGAGTTATTTGCTAATGTATTTTTAAGGATTTTTATACTTAGGTTCATGAGAGATATTGGTCTGTAGCTTTTTTTTTTCCTTGTAATGTCTCATCAACTCTTGGTATCGTAATAATGCTGGACTCATAAAACAAGTTGGGAAGTGCTCCTGTCTCTCTATTTTCTGAAAGAGTTTGTATAGCATTGGTATTATTTCTTCTTTAAGGATTTGATCAAGTTAAGCAGTGAAACCACCTATACCTGGATTTTGGAGAGTACAAGGAGTGGGCATAATTCAATTAGAGTGACTTCAATTTCTTTAATAAGTATAGGGAATTCAGGTTATCTATTTTGCTTAGACTAAAGTTCATAATCATAATCTCTTATTACCCTTTTAATGTTTGTAGAGTTTGCAGTAATTTCCTCTCTTTCATTCCAGATGTTGGTAATTTGTGTTTTGTCTCTTTTTTACTTGATTCATCTGGTTAGAGTTTATCAATTTCGCTAATCTTCTCAAAGACCTAGCTGTTGGCTTTACTTTTTTTATTTGTTTGTTCATTTTATATTTCACTAATTTCTGCTTTGTTCATTTTTAAATCTCTTTTCTCTTTCTGCTCTAGTTTGAATTGTTTCTATCACATATATTTTCTTCTACAGAATTTACACGGCTATTAATCCCAAGCAATAAATTTTCCATTTCAGATATTGTATTTTCCACTTTTAGAAGTGCCATTTGTCATTTTTATATCTTCTATTTCTCTTCTCATTATATTCATGCTTTCCTTTAAATTCTACAGCTGTTTTAAAGTTTGTATCTTATAGTTCCACCATCACTGTCATTTTCAAAGCTTTTTCCTCTGTGTTTTTGCCTCATCACATCTAGCAATTTTGTTGGATACTGAATGTTGTGAAATTTACATTATTAAATACTGGATTATGTTTTCTTCCTTTAAAGAGTGCTAGACTTCATTCTGGATTTGCAGTTAAATTACTAATTTATTGGCATACTTAGTCCTCCAAAAGATTATTTTTAAACATTCTTAGGATGGATCTAGAGTAGCTTTTATGATGAAGATACATTTGTTCTAATACTAAGGCATGACTCTTCTAGGATTTCACTGAATGCCTTGAGAATTCAACAGGACACTCCAGTCTGGCTAGTCAGAACTCACATGTCTTCCAAATCTGTGTGAGTTCTCAACAGAGTCAAGGGGACTCTTATGCAAATTTCTGGAGCTCTTCTCTGCATGGCTCTCTCTTCTCTGGTACTCAGCCCCAAAATTTTTGCTGCCTTGACCTCTTCAAATTCTGATCTCTGTCTCCTCAACTCAGTGAAATTACTGTGTTCTTCTTTGAAGGACTTGCTTGTATGGTGATCTGAAAAATGCCTGCAGGCAGCAAATCAATGTGATTGTAGGGCTCACCAATTTTGTTTGCTTTCTCCCTGGAATCACTATTTACCATAGCCTGTTGCCCACAATCAGAAAACTTTGTTCATCTATTTTATTCTGTTTTCTGATTGTTTACTATGAGAGGGTAATTTATATATATATATATGTATATTTATTCATTTATTTATTTTATTCATTTTATTTTTGGCTGCATTGGGTCTTCGTTGCAGGGCACAGGCTTCTCATCACAGTGACTTCTCTTGTTGTGGAGCATGGGCTTTAGGCACACAGTAGTTGTGGCACGCGGGCTCAGTAGTTGTGGTGCATGGGCGTAGTTGTGGTGCATGGGCTTAGTTGCTCCACGGCATGTGGGATCTTCCCAGACCAGGGCTCAAACTCGTGTCCACTGCATTGGCAGGCAGATTCTTAACAACTGAGCCACCAGGGAAGCCCCTATGAGAGGGTAAATTAATCCTAGTTACTATATTATCACTGCAACAGATATCCTATCTGCTGATTTGCTTAGTTTGAAATTTATATTTTTGGTTTATGTACTGCATTGAGATCTCTTTTTGTACAAATATACAATTAAAGTTCAACTTTAATTTCTTCAAGAATTTTTATTATTTTTTTGTTTACATTGTCATCTGCCTATTTCATTTGTTCTACCCGGTTATGTGGAGATCTTTCTTGAAATTTTGATCATCTGCCAGCGTTCAGTAGGTATTCTGTGAGAGTTGTTCCACATATAGATGTATTTTCTATGTGTTTGTGGGAGGAGGTGAGCTCCACATCCTTCTATTCTGCCATCTTGATGGGAGCACCCATCTGCTTGTTTCAGGAGGTCTAATTCACTGGGGACATGATCTGTTTTTCACGTATCTCTTCTTAGGTTTTTGGATCCACTAAAATATTATTATTGTTATTATTTTGCATATTTGGGTTCTTGCTGTTGACTGCACACTGGGGCTCATGGTTGTTGGATTACTCTAAGAGACAACATGTCCCCCAAAGAGTTGAGAGTACAAGTGTCCCTTATCATGGGCTATAGACCCCTACTAGGAAACCAGTGGGAGCCTCCCTTTCTCTCACTCCCACAAGTTCAGGGCTGGGGACTCAGCCAATTCTCCAATGGAGGCCAGGGAAACCATTCACATTCATGAAATATAGCCAAGATTACCTTCCTCCTGTAACCTTGATCCACAATGCTTATCAATCCAGCAATATCCCAGTGTCTCTCATGTTACAATCCTTATTCCATTGCCCCCATGTAGATCTCCAAGGGCTCACTGAGCTCACTGGGAAAGAAGCCCCTCACGAGTGTTCTCTGCTAATGTTCCCACAAGACCGAAGGCTTCATTAAACCCAGTAGAGGTTTAACTGAAAAGACAGAGCTGAATCAAAATTGGACAAGGAGGAAAAGGTGACAATGTGCCTATTTCCATTTCCTTGAATCCCCTCTCAATAGTATTTTTCACTTTTAAGACATTGTTTTTGTCCTTCCCACAGCTCCTCCCTTAGTACTCTTGTCAAAGAGAAAAGTTAAGGTGATAAAATAATCCATGTTGCTGGTTAGTTTATTCCTCCAATGAAAGATATTTGCCTTTCAACCATGAGCTTTCATAAACAGTAACTTAATCTGAAGGCAAGTACCTGTTTGCAGGACTTTTGAATATCATGACAAGCTAGGGAGGAAGACGTTTTCTGTGTGTTTCCAATTATAATCATCCTGGAAATGAAACTGCTGCATTGTAGGATATGAACACATTCAGCTTCACTAAATACTTTACCCCTAGCTGTATAAACTGTTACTACCCTACACTCTTTCCAATTCTTGAGATATTTAGTTGTGGAAGTCTGATGGTACAAAATAGTAATTCATTACGGCTTTAATTTTCATTATAATTTGCCGTGTGGATTACCTCTTCTATGAATTTATTATTGATATTATTTATATCACTAGATCTTTTTTTTACCTATTGGCAGATGACCTTGGAATATTCTGGATATAATCCTGTGCTAAAATATTGTAAATATCTTCTCCAAATTTGTGGGTTGTCTTTTGGATTAGAGTTTTTAATGTTAAGTTTTCATATTTATCAATATTTCCATTAGAGTTAGTACCTTTTGTTTTTGTTTTATTGTGTTCTTATTTAAGAAGTCTTTTCCTACCCTGAGATCATGAAGTTATTGTTTGGTTTTCTTGTTTTTGGCTTGCTCTTCATACTTAAGATATCTCTATCTGGAATTTGTTTTTGTATGGTGTGAGATAGGGATATAATCCAGGTATATAATCATTTTCTCCTGAAGCGGAACCAATGTTTACAGCTCCATTTATTAAATCCTTTCCTCACTGATTGCCTACTGATTTATACCAAATTCCCCAACATGTATCTATTTCTGTGCTCTTGTCTGTTTGTCCATCCTTGAGTTGACCTCAGAGATGAATGTTTTGTAGTTAAGGGAACACTGGAATTTTTGAGAAGCTTGGTGGTGACTGTTCTCTACCATAGCACTGAGCTCCAGAATGGCAGAAGCCTGTAGGAAACTCCTAACCATCAGAGTCAAGGTATATGGAATTAACATCATGGCATCAAGACCAAAGAGATATTTAGTGTGTTGAGTACACAGAGATCCCTGGTGATGGTGATGTCTGCAGAGCTGAGATATAAGAACAGCTGACTAAGGTTTTGTTTGGTTTGTGTATATACAGAAATTGAAATCTGGTGAGCAGAAGGCTGATGTCAGTACTATAGTGGAAAATCACCACCTTCCACCTAGTTTCCCACTTTACATCTATAATATTGTTTGAAGGAGATGTTAGATCCCTTTGAAGAATGACTCACCAATGCCACTCAGGTATATATAGTAAATATTCCTTCTTTCTTGCTCCAAAGAAACCTGAAGTCATTTCCCAGGATGAAGACCACTGGGGAATAAATAATACCCAGACTTTCCCAGAAGAATCAGAATAGCATTTCACTCCTCCAATTTGAATGAGAGCTTATGGAAGCCAGGTAATCAATGCAGTTATAGGCCAGGATCATCTGATAGTGGGTCCAATAGGTCCTTGAGCCTACCCTTTGGTAATTTCCACAGGTTCTAAATATATAATGCATACATAGCTGCTCACATTGGTGGAGTGAGAGATATTATGGTGGCAGTCCCTGAAATTTGCATCCCCCAGCTAATGTAAATAAACAGAAATAATCAAAGTCAGTAAATCAGACAAAAGGCCACCTCTTATGAAGAATTTCAGAGATATCCATCACCATCAAAGAACTGAAGGATACACTGGCAGTGCGTCATCTCTCTATCACCTCATCTAGACCCTCGCAAACACCAAATGGATCCTGGCAGATGAGGGTGAACCACTGCAACCTTAACAAGATGGTAGCCCCAATCTCAGTTTCTTTACTGACGCAGATCATCATAGCTTCTGGAATTTAGTAAGGCGATTTTTAACAAGATTTCCCTAAGTATGGAGGATCAGAAGCTGTTTACCTTTCCTTTGCAAGGACAGCAGTTTATCTTCACAGTCCTGCCTTAGAGCTAGTTAACTCCTCTGCTATTTGGATTAGATAATAGAAACATTTATGCACGTGTATATTTCTATGTATATGGTTTTTTCTTCAAAATTACTGACCATAAAGTATATTTGATTACAATGATTTCCCATTTCATTTCCTAAGTTTCCACATTTCTATACATGGATAGATTAATCATATCTAGAGCTTTGTAATAAATTGGTCAGGCCTTCCTTTTTTTTCCTCCTTCTGCAGATGTTAAACACATGGATTTCAGATGTGAGTTTTCCTTTGACATACAATAATCTGCAGACGTTATGATTGGAACAAAAACTTCTCTGTGTTTCCATTTCGTAGGGTGAGGGCATTCTAAAACTCTCCAGCCATCTGAAGCTCTTCTGCACAATGAAATAAGTGAAGTGCTGTGGATTTAGAGATTGCTAGTTGATTTCAACATACATTTGATGCTACTTCATGATGACTTTATTCAGATTCTGTTATTTCTGCTACTACGTTTTATATTATTTATAAATCTCAGTGCAAAAAGATAATGAAAACCTTTTAGGAAAGCATTCTTAAACTTCTGTGTGTGTAATGTCGTAATAATAACCTGTTTGTATGAACTCAGAACTCAAACTTCCTTTACATCCCCTGATGTACCACTTTTATTTCCTGTACCTATGTTGTTAACCCATCAGGAGTTATGAAACATAACACAGAAGAGCTGAGCATTAATAATCTATTTTCACAGACGTGCTTCTCTCTGCTTCACTAACAGACTTGATCCCATACCACTTTCTGTAGATTGGCCTGAAAACCTCACCTCAATGAATTTGACACCATATTAACTCTGTCTTAGAAAGAAAAGTGCATATGTTCTGTAAGATACTTATCGAGTAATTTCCCATTTTCACATTCACAAGTATTAATTTATCTGACTATCTAGGCGACACTTTTGGATCTGAGAAAATCAGAGTGGTAGAAAAGGGAAAAAAGAATCTTCAAAGACACTGGGTGAAGAAGGCATATGAGCCAGCCTTGTAAAACAGTTGTTTAAGATGATGACTCAGGAGATACCAAGAGCAGATTTCACGTAATTCACAATTTTTCTGAGACCAGTCACAGTCATTAATAACTATTAGCATAGCAACAAGTCCCTCAGAGAAGATGGAAATATTATGCCCAGGAAATCAGTGATGGGATGAAAGGAGCACAAACTTTTTGGTTAGCCCTGACTTCAGACTTCAGTCTATTGCTTCTTAGTTGTGTGACCTAGGACAAGTTACTGAGCCTCAGTTTCACCATCTATAAACTGTGAAGAATAACACCCACCTCAGAGAATTGTGAAACCTAAGCAATGAAGCATACCTAGTGTAATATCCAACACATCGGCATTCACTGAATGTTAGCATTTAAAAAAAAATCATTTTAACAGGAAAAAATTCCCCAAGTTAGAGGTTAGACAAGATGATTTCTTATATTCCCTCCTTTTCTGTTTCTGATTATATGATTCCAAACAAAGGCAGAAAAATCAGGGAAACGATTCATGCTTGTCTCTCATGTAGATGTTCAGATGTCACCAACATCCCACGTACCACCTGGTACTCTCACATGCTGTTGGTTTCAGCTTTTACAAAACAATTTGACCATGCAGGGTATTCACCTGACCACTGGGACAAGAACAAGTATTCTAGTTAAGTAGACAGACTTTTCCTGGATTGGAATTACAGTCCCTAAATTCAAACTTAACTCCCAAGATATATCCCTTTCCAATACTCCTGAGAACACAGACTAATCAAATCTATGTATCTCCTACGTTAAGGGAGACTCGGCTAAAAACTTTGTAAATACTGCTTTTACAAATCTTTAACAATAAAATTAAATGCATCCTCATGGGAGATGCTGCTGGGAAAAATGATAATGAGATTGCCTCTGAGCCACCTCCTGATGGAAAGATTTTAGTGATTCTATTTGGATTTACAATTGTTTTGTTAAAGCCCACTCTGTTTTTCTTATATTGTTCCTGCAGGTTTTGTTTTTGGGGGGATTTTTTTGTT
Organism: Monodon monoceros; assembly: GCF_005190385.1. Lineage (NCBI taxonomy): Eukaryota > Metazoa > Chordata > Mammalia > Artiodactyla > Monodontidae > Monodon > Monodon monoceros. The sequence continues at coordinate 27,560,452 of NW_021703777.1, read as the reverse complement.
TGTTTTTTTTGAAGATAGAAGATGAGAAAAATAAAGGTAGTATAGCAATTATGTAGTACTTGAGACTATTTGATGTTTCATCGGATGCTGTCTTAGTAATAGTAGGATGTATATTTAAAAGAGCATAGCTTTCGGGATTCCCTGGTGGCGCAGTGGTTGAGAGTCCGCCTGCCGATGCAGGAGACACGGGTTTGTGCCCCAATCTGGGAAGATCCCACATGCCGCGGAGCAGCTGGGCCCGTGAGCCATGGCCGCTGAGCCTGCGCGTCCGGAGCCTATGCTCCGCAACGGGAGAGGCCACAGCAGTGAGGGGCCCGCGTACCGCAAAAAAAAAAAAAAAAAAAAAGAGCATTGCTTTTTAGTGCCTTATTAAACTGGTTTGAGTTCTAATCCCACCACTGCTGGTTATGTGACCTTCCATAAATGCTTAACTCTCCTCTGACCCTCAGTGCCTGCCCTCATTTGCATAAAGATGGAATTAATTCAGAAAGAATGAAATTGTACTATTATAGTAGGCAGCAAAATATTAGTTCTTGCTTCCCATTGATACATTTCCTCTGAGTTATCACCATGAGAATCTAGCAGTGTTTAATAAAGAATATTCTCTCATCCCCCTTCATTTACATCTTTCACAATTTTCTCCTGTTTACTTCCTTACCCTGATACCACCAAAAACGCAGCATTGATGAAAGGCAAATGAAGACTCAGGAACTCTTACAGATTAAAGGACACTAAAGAGATATGACAGCTAAATGCAACATGTTATTCTAGATTGCATCCTGAAATATAATGGACATTAGTGAAATAATTGGTGAAATATAAATAAAATTTGTAGCTGCAATAGCAATACTTTATCAAGGTTAATTTCTTGGTTACGATCACTGTAATGTGGTTGTATAAGATAACGTCCTTGTTTTTAGTAAATACACACTAAAATATCTAGGACTAAAGGAGTATTGTATGTGCAACTTTCAAACAGTTCAGAAATATATGTGTGTGTGCATGTATCTCTACATACGTCCATATATACATACATATAGTTGATCCTCATTATTCATGGGCTTCATACTTGCAAATTTTTTACTCATTAAAATGATCTGTAACCACAAAATCAATACTTGTCATGCTTTTGCAGTCATTCACAGACATGTGCAGAGTGGTGAAAAATTTGCTTCACCCAGCACACACTTCCCAGGGGAGAGTGACCAAGTGATACTTTGCCTTCTTGTTTCAGCTCTCAGGCTGCAAATAAGTGTCCTTTTCACAGTCAATTTAGTGCCACAGTGTTTGCATTTTTGTTCATTTTGTTGGTGATTTTGCTGCTTAAAAGGCCCCCATGATAGAGCTGAAGTGCTGTTTGTTGTTCCTAAGTGCAAGACAGCTGTGATATACTTTATGGAGAAAAGCCGTATGTTAGATAAGCTCCATTCAGGCATGGGTTACAGTGCTATTGGCTGTGAATTCAATGTTAATGAATCAATGATATATGTTTTTAAAAGTATCCTTAGATAGACACGTACATTAAACAAGGTTTGGTATTGATCAGTTGACAGAATGTTGTGAGCAGAGGCTCAGGGAAGACTGTTTTTCCACTGGGAAGTCAGTACTTGCTAATTCAGTGTTTGTGCTGACTTTATAGAACAGCCTACCACAAATAATGAGAATACAGAAAGAGAGAATGAAAAAGCAAATGTGGTCAAATGTTAAATGGGGAACCTGGAAGAAGAAAATACAGGAATTCTTGCTACTATTTTGGTAGCTTTTCTGCAAGTCTGAATTTTAAAATGGAGTTTAAAAAAATAAAAAATCTATACCCTCAGTCCAGAACCCTTTTTCAGGACCAAGAACAATCTAGAGGCCCTGGGAAAACGGTGAGAGAGGCTCCACCAAGATGCTGAGAGTCAGGCATCTCTTTAATCAGGGGACCATGGGCAGCATGATTAGGAGGGTATAATTTGGGTCAAAAAAAAGTAAGAGGTACAAGAAGAGTGTAAAGCCCTGACTGTGAGAAGAACCACGGGGCCAGAAGCACTAGGATTTGCAGGAAATTGGGGAGCACAGTGAGTTGGATTTAGAGTAAGCACTTCAGGTTTAAAACCTTAAACTGTGCAAGGTCATTGGATATTCTGCTCTTGGAGATGGCATTGGGGCAGCCGGATAGCTTTAAATGAAGCAGGCAGGACCAGACACTTCCTTCCTCTGCATTAAGATTCATCTTTTCTCAACATTGTAATTCTACCAGAGCCATTTGTCAAAACTTCTTTTGATTAAAACTGCTGTAAAAAAAATAATGGATGAACAACAACAAAAACCGTCTGTTCCATCTGAAGAAAAATGTTTATTTGTGTACCAAAATAGATATATGTGTTTGGTTGTGTGGATTTGGGAGTGGCTTTTTGCTTGTTTGTTCAGGAAATAAAGTACCGTTAACAATATATCTTGGACACATCCTTAAGTGTATTTGTTACTAGAGTGTAACATACATACAAAAGGGTGCATAAATCATAAATGTACAACTTAATAACTTTTTCACAAAGGGATCAACTGAGAATGTCATCATTTCTGCAGTGATCCTCATATTCCCCCTCAGTTGCTATGTCCCCAAGGGCACCACTATCCCAGCTTCCATAAATGAGTTTTGCCCATTTTTTAACTTTATATAAATGACATTATATAGTATATACTTTTTCTTCTCTGGTTTCTTTTATTTAATATTGTCTTTATGAAACATCTATCTTTTCCCATGTAACAGTGGTTTGTTCTTTCTCATTGCTATATAGTACTCCATTGATTGAAGATACCAGAATTTATTTATGCAATCTACAACTGAAGAGTTTCTGGGCTGTTTCCAGTTTGGGGCTAGTATAAACAGTACTATTATGTACACTCTTGTGTTTTGGTATACATCTGTACACAGGGCCTCTACTTAGCTGTGAAATTTCTGGGTATGCATATATTCAATGTTCAGCTTTAATTTGTCAAACAGTTTTCAAAATTTATACACCACCTTATACCTTCACCAGCAGTATATGAAAACTCTCCTGGACAACTTTTTATTGTTGCTTTCTATCTTTATTTGATCATATTCAAAGAACATGCTCTGAAAAACCTGTACTTTTTGAAAAGTAAATTTTTTGTGTGACCAAGCTCATAAAAACTATTTTAAAAATTCCGTAGACATCAACAAAAGACTGTAAAATCTATGTCTGTTTATATATATTAAACAATCACAAAATTAAGACCTGAATAACTTTGGAAGAATAGCTATCTTTCCATAGACATCAACAAAAGACTGTAAAATCTATGTCTGTTTATATATATTAAACAATCACAAAATTAAGACCTGAATAACTTTGGAAGAATAGCTATCTTTGATACAAAGATAATTTCAAACGTCAGTGTTCCCCAAATTAATATATATATATATGTAATGCATTTCCTATTAAATTGCAATAAAGGATTTTTAGTAAAGTAAAAATTATATTTTCTGTTTCATTCACAAAGGCAATTATGAGAAATTGACAATAACATTAAATTGAAAATTAAACTTAAGGGATGCTTCTCCTACTAGATAAAATGTATTACTATCGGGCTTCCCTGGTGGCACAGTTGTTGAGAATCTGCCTGCTAATGCAGGGGACACAGGCTCGAGCCCTGGTCTGGGAGGATCCCACATGCCGCGGAGCAACTAGGCCCGTGAGCCACAACTACTGAGCCTGCACGGCTGGAGCCTGTGCTCCGCAACAAGAGAGGCCGTGACAGCGAGAGACCCGCGCAACGCGATGAAGAGTGGCCCCCGCTTGCCACACTAGAAAGCCCTCCCACAGAAACGAAGACCCAACACAGCAAAATAAATAAAATAAATTAATAAACTCCTACCCCCAACATCTTCTTTAAAAAAAAAAGTATTACTATCAAGTTACTATAATCTTAATAGAATATGTTGGCACAGGAATAGACAAATAAGAGAATATTGAGTCTAGAAACTTATCCAAGTATATATGAATTTTAAATATAATAAATATGATTTTACAATATATTGGATAAGGTGTACTTTATTCAATTACTACCCATCCAGAAAAATAAAAGTATACCATATTTGATACCACACAAAAAAATAATTCATGCAATTTTAAAACTGTGTCAAAAAAATAAGTATTGTAGTAGAATATTTAAGAGATATTTGTGTAATTTTGAGAATATCAGATAAGTTAAGACAATTGTGAAGCCCAGAAACCATAAAAGAATTATCAACAGATTTGAGTACATAAAAATTAAAACTTTTTGTCAACATTAAAAAATAGACTGGGAGATGATATTTTCAATATATATGACAGAGCTTATTATAAAAGAAAATTGCTGAATAAATTGGATTTTAAAATTTAACATTATTCAGCTTATAAAAAGGATGTACTAGATCTATATTCATTGACCTGGAAAATAGCCATTATCTTATTTTTTTTTTTTTACATCTTTATTGGAATATAATTGCTTTACGATGGTGTGTTAGTTTCTGCTTTATAACAAAGTGAATCAGTTATACATATACTTATGTTCCCAAATCTCTTCCCTCTTGCATCTCCCTCCCTCCCACCCTCCCTATCCCACCCCTCTAGGTGGTCACAAAGCACTTAGCTGATCTCCCTGTGCTATGCAGCTGCTTCCCACTAGCTATCTATTTTACGTTTGGTAGTGTATATATGTCCATGCCACTCTCTCACTTTGTCATAGCTTACCCTTTCCCCTCCCCATATCTTCAAGTCCATTCTCTAGTAGGTCTGTGTCTTTATTCCTGTCTTACTCCTAGGTTCTTCATGACATTTTTTTCCCTTAAATTCCATATATGTGTGTTAGCATACGGTATTTGTCTTTCTCTTTCTGACTTACTTCACTCTGTATGACAGACCCTAGGTCCATCCACCTCATTACAAATAGCTAAATATCGTTTCTTTTTATGGCTGAGTAATATTCCATTGTATATATGTGCCACATTTTCTTTATACATTCATCCAATGATGGACACTTAGGTTGTTTCCTTCTCCTGGCTATTGTAAATAGAGCTGCAATGAACATTTTGTTACATGAATCTTCTTGAATTATGGTTTTCTCAGGGTATATGTCCAGTAGTGGGATTGCTGGGTCATATGGTAGTTCTATTTGTAGTTTTTTAAGGAACTCCAAACTGTTCTCCATAGTGGCTGTACCAATTCACATTCCCACCAGCAGTGCAAAAGTGTCCCCTTTTCTGCACACCCTCTCCAGCATTTATTGTTTCTAGATTTTTTGATGATGGACATTCTGACTGGCATGAGATAATATCTCATTGTAGTTTTGATTTGCATTTCTCTACTGATTAATGATGTTGAGCATTCTTTCATGTGTTTGTTGGCAGTCTGTATAGCTTCTTTGGAGAAATGTCTATTTAGGTCTTCTGCCCATTTTGGGATTGGGTTGTTTGTTTTTTTGTTATTGAGAAGCATGAGCTGTTTTTAAATTTTGGAGATAAATCCTTTGTCAGTTGCTTCATTTGCAAATATTTTCTCCCATTCTGAGGGTTGTCTTTTGGTCTTCTTTATGGTTTCCTTTGCTGTGCAAAAGCTTTGAAGTTTCATTAGGTCCCATTTGTTTATTTTTGTCTTTATTTCCATTTCTCTAGGAGGTGGGTCAAAAAGGATCTTGCTGTGATTTATGTCACAGAGCATTCTGCCTATGTTTTCTTCTAAGAGTTTGATAGTTTCTGGCCTTACATTTAGGTCTTTAATCCATTTTGAGCTTATTTTTGTGTATGTTGTTAGGGATTGATGTAATCTCATATTTTACATGTACCTGTCCAGTTTTCCCAGCACCACTTATTGAAGAGGCTGTCCTTTCTCCACTGTACATTCCTGCCTCTTTTATCAAAGATAAGGTGACCATATGTGTGTGGGTTTATCTCTGGGCTTTCTATCCTGTTCCATTGATCTTTATTTTTGTTTATGTGCCAGTACCATACTGTTTTGATTACTGTAGCTTTGTAGTATAGTCTGTTTGTTGTTGTTGTTGTTGTTTTTTTGCGATACATGGGCCTCTCACTGTTGTGGCCTCTCCCATTGCGGAGTACAGGCTCTGGACACACAGGCTCAGCAGCCGTGGCTCACGGGCCCAGCTGCTCCGCGGCATGTGGGATCTTCCCGGATCGGGGCACGAACCCGTGTCCCCTGAATCATCAAGCAGACTCTCAACCACTGCGCCACCAGGGAAGACCTGTAGTATAGTCTGAAGTCCGGGAGTCTGATTCCTCCAGCTCCGTTTTTCATTCTCAAGATTGCTTTGGCTATTCGGGGTCTTTAGTGTTTCCATGCAAATTGTGAAATTTTTTATTCTAGTTCTCTGAAAATGCCAGTGGTAGTTTGATAGGGATTGCATTGAACCTGTAGATTGCTTTGGGTAGTAGACTCATTTTCACAATGTTGATTCTTCCAATCCAAAAACATGGTATATCTCTCCATCTATTTGTATCATCTTTAATTTCTTTCATCAGTGTCTTATAATTTTCTGCATACAGGTCTTCTGTCTCCTTAGGTAGGTTTATTCCTAGATATTTTATTCTTTTTGTTGCAATGGTAAATGGGAGTGTTTTCTTGATTTCACTTTCAGATTTTTCGTCATTAGTGTATAAGAATGCCAGAGATTTCTGTGCATTAATTTTGTATCCTGCTACTTTACCAAATTCTTTAATTGGCCCTAGTAGTTTTCTGGTAGCATCCTTAGGATTTCCTATGTATAGTACCATGTCATCTGCAAACAGTGACAGCTTTACTTCTTGTTTTCCGATTTGGATTCTTTTATTTCCCTTTCTTCTCTTATCGCTGTGGCCAAAACTTCCAAAACTATGTTGAATAAGAGTGGTGAGAGTGGACAACCTTGTCTTGTTCCTGATCTTAGTGGAAATGGTTTCAGTTTTTCACCATTGGGGACGATGTTGGCTGTGGGTTTGTCATATATGGTCCTTATTATGTTGAGGAAAGTTCCCTCTATGCCTACTTTCTGCAGGGTTTTTATCATAAATGGGTGTTGAATTTTATCTAAAGCTTTCTCTGCATCTATTGAGATGACCATATGGTTTTTCTCTTTCAATTTGTTAATATGGTGTATCACATTGATTGCTTTGAATATGTTGAAGAATCCTTGCATTCCTGGAATAAACCTCACTTGATCATGGTGTATGATCCTTTTAATGTGCTGTTGGATTCTGTTTGCTAGTATTTTGTTGAGGATCTTTGTATCTATGTTCATCAGTGATGTTGGCCTGTAGTTTTCTTTCTTTGTGACATCCTTGTCTGGTTTTGGTATCAGGGTGATGGTGGCCTCACAGAATGAGTTTGGGAGTGTTCCTCCCTCTGCTATATTTTGGAAGAGTTTGAGAAGGATAGGTGTTAGCTCTTCTCTAAATGTTTGATAGAATTCGCCTGTGAAGCCATCTGGTCCTGGGTTTTTGTTTGTTGGAAGATTTTTAATCACAGTTTCAATTTCAGTGCTTGTGATTGGTCTTTTCATATTTTCTATTTCTTCCTGATTCAGTCTCGGCATGTTTTGCATTTCTAAGAATTTGTCCATTTCTTCCAGGTTGTCCATTTTATTGGCATAGAGTTGATTGTAGTAATCTCTCATGATCTTTTTTATTTCTGCAGTGTCAGTTGTTACTTCTCCTTTTTCATTTCTAATTCTACTGATTTGAGTCTTTTCCCTTTTTTTCTTGATGGGTCTGGCTAATCGTTTATCAATTTTGTTTATCTTCTCAAAGAACCACCTTTTACTTTTATTGATCTTTGCTATTGTTTCCTTCATTTCTTTTTCATTTATTTTGATCTGATCTTTATGATTTCTTTCCTTCTGCTAACATTGGGTTTTTTTGTTTTTCTTTCCTAATTGCTTTAGGTGCATGGTTAGGTTGTTTTTTGAGATGTTTCCTGTTTCTTCAGGTAGGAATGTATTGCTATAAACTTCCCTCTTAGAACTGCTTTGGCTGCATCACATAGGTTTTAGGTCGTCGTGTCTCCATTGTCATTTGTTTCTAGGAATTTTTTGATTTCCTCTTTGATTTCTTCTGTTATCACTTTGTTATTAAGTAGTGTATCATGCAGCCTCCATGTGTTTGTATTTTTTACAGATCTTTTCCTGTAATTGATATCTAGCCTCATAGTGTTGTAGTCGGAAAAGATACTTGATACAGTTTCAATTTTCTTAAATTTACCAAGGCTTGATTTGTGACCCAGGATACGATCTATCCTAGAGAATGTTCCATGAGCACTTGAGAAAAATGTGCATTCTGTTGTTTTTGGATGGAGTGTCCTATAAATATCAATTAATTCCATCTTGTTTAATGTATCATTTAAAGCTTGTGTTTCCTTATTTATTTTCATTTTGGATGATGTCTCCATTGGTGAAAGTGTGGTGTTAAAGTCCCCTACTATGAATGTGTTACTGTCGATTTCCCCTTTTATGCCTGTTAGTATTTGCCTTATGTATTGAGGTGCTCCTATGTTGGGTGCATAAATATTTACAATTGTTATATCTTCTTCTTGGATCAATCCCTTGATCATTATGTAGTGTCCTTCTTTGTCTCTTCTGATACTCTTTATTTTAAAGTCCATTTTGTCTGATATAAGAATTGCTACTTCACCTTTCTTTTGGTTTCCATTTGCATGGAGTACATTTTTCCATCCTCTCACTTTCAGTCTGTATGTGTCTCTGGGTCTGAAGTGGTCTCTTGTAGACAGCATATATATGGGTCTTGTTTTTTTTATCCATTCAGCCAGTCTGTGTCTTTTGGTGGGAGCATTTAAGCCATTTACATTTTAGATAATTATCAATATGTATGTTCCTATTCCCATTTTCTTAATTGTTTTGGGTTTGTTATTGTAGGTCTTTTCCTTCTCTTGTGTTTCTTGCCTAGAGAAGATCCTTTAACATTTGTTGTAAAGTGGTTTGGTGGTGATGAACTCTCTCAGCTTTTGCCTGTCTTTAAAGGTTTCAATTTCTTCATCAGATCTGAATGAGATCCTTGCTGGGTAGAGTAATGTTGGTTGTAGGTTTTTCTCCTTCATCACTTTAAATATGTCCTGCCAGTCCCTTCTGTCTTGCAGAGTTTCTGCTGAAAGATCAGCTGTTAACCTTATGGGGATTCCCTTGTATGGTATTTGTTGTTTTTCCCTTGCTGTTTTTAATATGTTTTCTTTGTTTTTAATTTTTGACAGTTTGATTAATATGTATTTTGGTGTGTTTCTCCTTGGATTTATCCTGTATGGGACTCTCTGTGCTTCCTGGACTTGATTAACTATTTCCTTTCCCATATTAGGGAAGTTTTCAACTATAATCTCTTCAAATATTTTCTCAGTCCCTTTCTTTTTCTCTTCTTCTTCTCAACCCCTATAATTCGAATTTTGGTGCATTTAATGTTGTCCCAGAGCTCTCTGAGACTGTCCTCAGTTCTTTTCATTCTTTTTTCCTTATTCTGCTCTGCAGTAGTTATTTCAACTATTTTATCTTCCAGGTCACTTATCCGTTCTTCTGCTTCAGTTATTCTGCTATTGATCCATTCTAGAGTATTTTTAATTTCATTTATTGTGTTGTTCAACGTTGCTTGTTTCATCTTTAGTTCTTCTAGGTCCTTGTTAAATGTTTCTTACATTTTCCCTATTCTATTTCCAAGATATTGGGTCATCTTTACTATCATTACTCTGAATTCTTTTTCAGGTAGACTGCCTGTTTCCTCTTCATTTGTTAGGTCTGGTGGGTTTTTATCTTGCTCCTTCATCTGCTGTGTGTTTTTCTGTCTTCTCATTTTGCTTATCTTACTGTGTTTGGGGTCTCCTTTTTGCAGGCTGCAGGTTCGTAGTTCCCGTTGTTTTTGGTGTCTGTCCCCAGTGGCTAAATTTGTTTCAGTGGGTTGTGTAGGCTTCCTGGTGGAGGGGACTAGTTCCTGTGTTTTGGTGGATGAGGCTGGATCTTGTCTTTCTGGTGGGCAGGTCCACGTCTGGTGGTGTGTTTTGGGGTGTCTGTGGACTTATTGATTTTAGGCAGCCTCTCTGCTAATGGGTGGGGCTGTGTTCCTGTCTTGCTAGTTGTTTGTCATAGGGTGTCCAGCACTGTAGCTTGCTGGTCGTTGAGTGAAGCTGGGTGTTGGTGTTGAGATGGAGATCTCTGGGAGATTTTCACCATTTGATATTACGTGCAGCTGGGAGGTCTCTTGTGGACCAATGTCCTGAAGTTGGCTCTCCCACCTCAGAGGCACAGCACTGACTCCTGGCTGCAGCACCAAGAGCCTTTCATCCACACGGCTCAGAATAAAAGGGAGAAAAAGTAGAAAGAAAGAAAGAAAGGAAGGAAGGAAGGAAGAAAGGAAGGAAGGAAGGAAGGAAGGAGATAAAGGAAAATAAAATAAAGTAAGGTAAAATAAAATAAAGTTATTAAAATAAATAAATATTAAGGTAAAAATGTTTTTAAGTAAAAAGAAAAAAATAGGACGGATTGAACCCTAGGACAAATGGTGAAAGCAAAGCTATACAGACAAAATTTCACACAGAAGTATACACAAACACACACACAAATAGAGGAAAAGGGGAAAAAATAATAAATCTTCCTCTCAAAGTCCACCTCCTCAATTTGGGATGGTTCGTTGTCTTTTCAGGTATTCCACAGATGCAGGGTACATCAGATTGATTGTGGAAATTTAATCCGCTGCTCCTGAGGCCGCTGGGAGAGATTTCCCTTTCTCTTCTTTGTTCGCATGACTCCCAGGGTTCAGCTTTGGATTTGTCCCCACCTCTGTGTGTAGGTCGCCGGAGAGCGTCTGTTCTTCGCTCGGACAGGAAGGGGTTAAAGGAGCCACTGATTCAGGGGCTTTGGCTCACTCAGGCCAGGGGGAGGGAGGGGTACGGATGCGGGGAGAGCCTGCGGTGGCAGAGGCCAGTGTGTCGTTGCACCAGCCTGAGGTGTGCCGTGCGTTCTCCTGGTGAAGTTGTCCCTGGATCCCAGGACCCTGGCAGTGGCGGGCTGCACAGACTCCCCAGAACGGAGGTGTGGAGTGTGACCTGTGCTCACACACAGGCTTCTTGGTGGCGGCAGCAGCAGCCTTAGCATCTCATGGCCATCTCTGGGGTCCGCGCTGTTAGCCGCGGCTCGCACCCGTCTCTTGAGCTCCTTTAAGCAACGCTCTTAATCCCCTCTCCTCATGCACCAGGTAACAAGGAGGGAAGAGAAAGTCTCTTGCCTCTTCGGCAGGTCCAGACTTTTTCCCGGACTCCCTCCCGACTAGCCATGGTGCACTAACCCCTTCAGGCTGTGTTCACACCGCCAACCCCAGTCCTCTCCCTGCACTCCAACCGAAGCCCTAGCCTCAGCTCCCAGCCCCGCCCACCCCGGCAGGTGAGCAGACAAGCCTCTGCCTCTCGGGCTGGTGAGTGCTGGTTGGCACCGATCCTCTGTGCGGAAATCTCTCCACTTTGCCCTCTGCACCCTTGTTGCTGTGTTCTCCTCTGCGGCTCCGAAGCTTTCCCCCTCCACCACCCGCAGTCTTTGCCTGTGAAGGGGCTTCTAGTGTGTGGAAACCTTTCCTGCTTCACGGCTCCCTCCCAGTGGTGCAGGTCCCGTCCCTATTCTTTTGTCTTTGTTTATTCTTTTTTCTTTTGCCCTACCCAGGTACGTGGGGAGTGTCTTGCCTTTTGGGAGGTCTGAGGCCTTCTGCCAGCGTTCAGTAGGTGTTCTGTAGGAGTTGTTCCACGTGTAGATGTATTTCTGATTTATCTTTGGGGAGTAAGGTGATCTCCGCGTCCTACTCTTCTGCCATCTTCCCCTCCCCCTCGCCATTGTCTATTAAGAAGGAAAAAATGTGAATTTTGGCAAGCTGATGGCCAAGGTACAGCTTTTAGATCATTCTAAATTCTCACATAAAAACAGTCAGAGTAAATAGAGAACCAAAACACAATATTTACAATAAAAATTGGTAACAAGGTAAAACCATGTACCCCCAAATACAAACAGAGACAAACCACCAATAGCCACAAGATCAAAATGTTATTGACATTGCTATGAGAGAAAGCAGAGGGAATCAAGAGTACACCTGACTCACCTAAGAATAGGATAATACAAAATAGTCACCTTGAACTTCAGCAGGCCAATGTGAGAACAACAGCTACTTCTCAGAAGCATTTTGCACCCTATACTAGTGTATAAGTGCAAAGAGCCACAGTAAGGCCTAAAGAGTTTGCAGCAGTCTAGTCCCTATGAACCCTTGAAACTGAATTAGCAGGACTCCTTTGTAGGACATGGCCATGCGAGGAGGAAAAACTTATGGAAGCAAAATGAAAAATGAGCAGGACTGGGATAGAATGACAAAGGAAAGAAAAGAGTCATATAAAATTGGGCAAAGTGAATAAAGCCTGGAAATCTAGAAAGCAGTATACCATATTTTTACACCACACATAAACAAACAGAAAAGGACATTTTGTAAAGGCTAAGAACTATATGAATCAAGCTCCTACTAAAAATTCAGAGGAACTAATATCATATTAAAGTGATCAACATAAAAGTATTGAAATCAACTCCCCACAAAATTACTACAGAAAAAATGAATAAGAACCAGAATGACATGTCTACAGACAATAAAAACATACCAGAAAGATGTATTCAAGAGACAGAAGAAAATTATAAATTATTATTTCAAAACAAGCTAAAAGACATTAAGAAAAAATATAAAATATGACAAAGAGTGTAACTCAAAATTATAAAAATCCATAACTGTGATGACGGAATTCAAGAATTAGAAGAAAGAGATAAAATCATTTTAATAATCAAGACTCTCTAGAAGAAAACCAGAGTAAATAAACACAACAAATATTAAAGGAAAATTTAAAGGAAAAAGAATTTTTTTAATCTAAAGGAAACAAGAAAAGAAATAAAAGAAATTCAGATAGTGACATAATTAAAGATAGGCAAAAGAAAAAAAAAAGATCTAATATATTAAGCATCCTAACAGAGGAAATCAACATAACAAAACTAAAAGTTTATGAAACTTTCCTAAAATAATACTAAAAGCTGTTTTTGAAAGTATATATTGGAAGAACATAATGTGTACTTGAGTATATAGACTCAGAACAAAAAACACAAAGGCATGCTAGTGAAATTATTAGAATGTAAAGGGAAATAAAAAGGCTTTGATGTTCAGGAGAAGAAAACACATGACTTTTAAGAGGTATAGAAGTATGTTGTCATCAGACTTTTTGACATCATATCTTTATGCAGGAAGAAAATGAAGTAATATATTTAATGTATTAAGGAAAGAAAATGTGAACATAGTATTTTCTGTCCAGTGAAATGGATCTTTAATAATAGAACATAGCTGTTATCAATAAGCAAGAATTCAGGGAAGACTGTTCCCATAAGTCCTTCTTAAGTAATCTACTAGAAAAGTAGCTTAAAGCAACCAAAATGAACAGAGATATTTACATAAAGATTGGTGGCAAGAAGTAAATATATAAATATGTACAGAACTAATTCTAAATAAAGATTGAAACAGACATGATGGAATCTGGCATGTAGATGTATTGTAACTAGAAAGAGAGAGAATGGGATAACATTAAAAAAATTTTTTAGAATTATTTTTAACTATTTTCAGTAATCATAATTAGTGCTAGTAGTATCAGTATTGTTATAAAACTCATATATGTATAGTAAAACAAATGAGTAATTATGGGATATTTTAGTTGTAATATTTCTTATGACTTTGCAGTTTTCTCAGAATGTAAGAAAGGACATAGCAGTGTAATACCAAGCAGGTTAAATAAAAACCCTGTCATTCTGAATTTCAATTGGAAATATCATAAGAACACATGAGGCATTTTTAAAGAGAGAGAGAGTGAGAGTGTGCATGTGTGCCCTAGGTGTCCAATGTGTGTGTGTACCCTAGGTATCCATTGAAAAGGTCTAGAAACAATGATCAATCCAGTAGCAGTGAGCATCATTACAGCCCAGATTGTGATCTTGAAATACTATTTCTCAATAAAAACAGAGAGGAGAAGTATTTCCTGGAGACATAACTGATTCTGGTCTGGGAAAGGAAATGAACAAAATAGGCATGTAATACCTCAACGTAGTAGATGGCATAGAACTATTAAAAACAGTTAGGCTTATATCAGAAAATTCAGGAGCCAACTCAAAGAGGAGTCCACTATCCAAACATAGAAATTTTGAAATTTAATAACAATGAGAATTGCAATGAATTAAACCTCAACAAATATGTTTAAATACATAATTTCATAATGACTTTTTTCTTTTCTTTTCTTATTGCATTAGCTAGTAGTCACAGTACAGTGTTGAAAAGGGGTAGTAAGAGAGGACATCCTTGCCTTGTTCCTGATCTTAGTGAGAAAGCTTCAAGTTTCTCACCATTGACTGTAGGGTTTTTGTAGATATTCTTTATCAATTTAAGGAAATTCTCCTCTATTCCTAGTTTGCTGAGTTTTTATCATGAATAAGTGTTGGATTTTGTCAAATGCATTTTCTGTATATGTTGTTATAATCATGTGTTTTTTTCTTCTTTACCCTGTTGATGTGATGGATTACACAAATTGATTTTCAAATTTTGAACCAGCCTTGGAACTCGGAGATAAATCTCACTTGGTTGTGGTATATAATTCTCTTTATATATTGTTTGATTTTGTTTGCTAATATTTTGTTGATTTGTGTGTGTGTGTTCATGAGAGACTTTTGTCTGTAGTTTTCTTGTAATGTCTTTGCCTGGTTTGGGTATTAGGGTAATGCTGTCTTCATACAGTGTTAGGAAGAATATTCTCTGCTTCAATCATCCAAAAGAGATTTTAGAGAACTGGTAAGGTTTTTTTCTTAAATATTTGGTAGAATTCACCAGCCTTGTGCTTTCTGTTTTGCAAGATTATTAGTTATTGATCATAATTATATATTTTAAAAAACTTATTAGTCATCTTCTGAGGATGACTGGAAGCTACTTCATTATCTTGAAAACTGGATAAATAAAAGGACAGAATTAAGCATTTATCCTGCTTTTCCAATATAAACTATACCCATGGGTAATTAAATAGTAAATGTGGGAGTTGTCTTTTTATGAAATAATATATAGTTAAACAAGTACAATTATAAATGAAAATTAAATAATAAAATAAGAATATCACCATTATGAGAACAAATACTTTAGGAAATAGCAAACTAGATTCATAACAGACCAGAAAACAACCACAAACTCTGGATATAATACAAAGAGCAGCTTCTTGAAAGCACTGCTAAGTGAATCAAAACTGGCAGATTCAGGTTGGGACTGCATGCTTAGAGGAGAGGAGTTGGGTTGCTGTTTGCATGAACTTATTTGAGGGCCAGATATATTCAGCACAGTTTCATTCATAATAGCCCCAAACTGGAAATAACTCAAATATCCATCAACTGGTAAATGGATTAACAAATTGTGATAAACCCATACAATGGAAAACTGCTTTGTAATAATAAAAGATTAAATTGCTGATCCACACAGAAACAGAGATGATTCTCAAAGCTTCATGTAATGTGAAAGGATACAGACACAAAAGACTACATAGTGTGTGAGTCCATTTATTGAAAGTATAGACAAGGTAAAACTATAGTGATGGAAAGATGAATGGTTTTCAGGAGATAGTGGATGGGCAGAGGAGTTTGACTACAAAGAGGTAGAGGGAAATTTTGGAGTGATGGAAATGTTCAATACCAGTATTGTGACAGTTTCTTGACTGTACATATTTATCAAAACCCATCAAATATTACATTTTAAATGTAATTCACCAATTTTATTGTATATAAATTATACCACAATAAAACTGATTTAAAACAAAAGCCAGACTTTATGTGCCTCCTGCTGAAGAAACTCAAAACCACTAATATTCTTGCCAAAGTTATCGGATATGGGTCTAATCAAGCCTCTGGAGCCAGCTGCCAGTTTGAAGGAAAATGACTGTGTTCTTTTCCAACTAGATGACAAATGACTGTGTTGAACTGTACCAGCATTATGAAATCAACAAGATCCAGATTATGAAAACTCTGCAGGTGAAATGGCCAGGGTTCTTCAACAAGGCACATTCTACAGATTTAAAAGACAAATCGTATTGGCAAAAAAAAAGCAAGCTTGGTCAATTAGTGTCTATGGATTCATACTTGGGTGATTAAAAACACAAAGCAGAATCCCAGTTTCCAGTTCAGCACATAAGGAGCTTAGAAGTAACCACTCCATCCTAAAAACAAGTAAAAAGCTGAGCAAACTGAAAAATCAACAACTCTTCTCAGATCCACTGGA
Organism: Monodon monoceros; assembly: GCF_005190385.1. Classification (NCBI taxonomy): domain Eukaryota; kingdom Metazoa; phylum Chordata; class Mammalia; order Artiodactyla; family Monodontidae; genus Monodon; species Monodon monoceros. Next base: position 27,544,122 of record NW_021703777.1, on the reverse strand, counting down.
TAAGTGAGGTCACAGGGCAAACTGCTGTCCCCAAAACTGAATAGACAGATGGGCAGATACAGAGAATCACAACTTACTGGAGCAGAAACCCATGAGCAGAAAAGTCCAGGGAAACCAGTGCTGGGGTAGGAAAACCTGAAGTGTAAATGACATATTGCTGGAGACTCAGTGTGGACAAGTCTGAGAGTTAAAAACTGCAGGAGAACCCAGTCATGGGTGTCTTCCACACTTTCATGAATGTCATTTTCAGGAGCTCTACAAGATCCTCAGTAAATATCAGAGAAAAATCCTCCCTGTGCTTCCAGCATGAGGAGGGTAAAAGTAACAATCTCGAAATATACCAGAGCATTCTTTTCTACTTAACAAGGCCTGCCCTCAGGAGAAACTATTTTACCCAAGCATAACCTGCTGGAATTTTATCAGAACCTAAATACCCAACTGCAGCCCCATCTAGCCATCCTGTCCCACCTAAAGGAGGAAAAACAACTGAGAAGCCCCAGTGAAATTTACATTCCAAGGGCATAGACTCACCAAAAGATTGAGACCTAATCATAAGACTACAGAAGGTTTCTTCCCCACACACCTTAGAACTACATCAGTAAAGGCTATTTATCATAGTTCTTTTTACTCTGTACATCCTGACCAAATTTCAAGAAAAAATTACAAAGCATACTAAAAAGTGAAAAGCACAGTTTATGAGATTGAACAAGCTCCAGAGCCAGAGTCAGATATGGCAGGAATGTTGGAATCTTCAGACCAGTAATTTTTTTTTAACTATGATGAATATGCTAAGGGTTTTAATTAGGAGAGTACACAACATGCAATAACAAATAGATAATGTAAGCAGAGAAGTGAAAATCCTACAAAAGACTCCAAAAAGAAATGCTAGAATTTAAAAACACAGTAACATAAATGGAGAATGTCTTTAATGAGCTCATTAGTAGTCTGAGCATGGCTAAGGAAAAAATCTCCAAGCTTGAGGATATGATAATATAAACTTTTAAAACTGAAAAGCAAAGAGAAAAAAGACTGAAAAACAAAAGAGAACAGGATATCCAAGAACTGTGGTACAGCTGCAACATGTGTAACACATGTATATTTGGACGACTAGAGAAGAAAGGGAGAAAGGAACAGAAGCAAAACTTGAAAAAATAATGACAGAGAATTTCCTCCAATTGGTGATGTCAGACACCAACCCACAGATTCAAGAAACTCAGAGAACAGGCAGGATAAATGCAAAGAAAACTTCATCTAGGCATATCATATTCAACCTACAGAAAATCAATGATAAAGAAAAAATTGGAAAAAAGTCAGAAGAAAGCACAACTGACTTATAAAGGAGAAAAGATAAGAATTACATCTGACCCTCCTCAGAAACCATGCAAGCAAAATGAGAGTGAAATGAAATATTTAAAGTTTTGAGAGGAAAACACACCAGCCTAGAAATTTTCCTTCTGTGAAATGATCTTTCCTGTGAAATTATTCTTTAAAGTGAAAGAGAAATAAAGACTTTCTCAAAGAAGTATTTAGAAAACTTGTTGCCAGTAGATCTGCCTTGCAAAAAAAAAAAAAAAAAGTTAAAAGAAGCTCTTCAGAGAGAAGAAAAATGATATAATTCAGAGACTTGGATCTACATAAAGAAAGTAAGGGCATTGGAGAAGGAAGCAGTGAGAGTACCTTGGACTGAACTGTATCCCTGTAAAATTCATACGTTGCAGCCCTAATGTCCAACGTGACTGTATTTGGAGACAGAGGTTTGAGGAGTTAATTAAGATTAAATGAGATCATAAATGTATGGGTCCTAATCTGATAGCATTAATGGCCTTAGAAGAGGAAGATAGCTACCTCTCTCCCTCTCTCTCTCTAAATCTGCATGCATGCACTGAGGAAAGACCATGTAAGCACACACTGAGAAGTTGGCCATTTACAAGTTAGGGAGAGAGCTCTCACCAGAAACTTAATTGGCTGATTGAAGCAGAGGGAATACTTCCTAACTCACTCTATGGGGCCGAAATTACCTTGATACCAAAACAGATAAAGACATTCCAAGAAAAGAAAACTCTCATGGGATATTTTTTTGTACATACACGCAAAAATCCTTAACAAAATATTAGCAAATCAAATCCAACAATGTATAAAAAGAATTATACACCATGACAAAGTGGAATAAAATTATACATATGGGATAAAGTGAGACTTATCCCAGGGATGAAAGGCTGGTTCAACATTTGAAAATAAATTAATTTAAATCACCACATCAACAGAGTAAAGAAGCAAAAATCACATGATCATATCAATAGATGGAGGAAAAGCATTTGATTAAATCCAACACCCATTCATGGTAAAATTTCTCAGAAAACCAGGGATAGAGGAGAATTCCTCAACTTGATAAAGAATATCTATTAAAAAGAATTACAGCTAATGGTGAGAAACTTGAAACTTTCTCACTAAGATTAGGAAAAAGGCAAGTTTTTCCCCTTTGGCTACTGCTTTTCAATATCATACTACAATTCCTGGCTTATGCAACAAGAAAAGAAAAGGAAATTATATATATAAAATATATTTACAGAAAACTCCTGGAACCAATCAGATGAGTATAGTAAGTTTGGAGGATACAAAGTTCATACACAACAGTCAATCACTTTTCTATATACCAGTAATGAACAAGTGGAATTTGGAATTAAAAACACAGTGCCACTTAAATTAGCATCCCACAAAATGAAGTACTTAGGTATAATTCCAAAAAAACATGTATCAGATCCATATGAGGAAAACTGCAAAATTCTGATGAAGATATTAAAGAGGAACTAAATAAATGAGGAGACATTCCATGTTCATAGATAGGAAGACAATATTTCTTGAGATATCAGTTATTCTCAATTTGACCTCTAGATTTAATGCAATTCCAATTAAAATCGCAGAAAGTTATTTAATGGATATCAACAAACTAATTCTAAAGTTTATATTCAGAGGAAAAATACCCATAATAGACAACTCATTATTGAAAGGGAAAAGCAAAGGCAGAAGACTGACACTACCTGACTTCAAGCTACAGTAATCAAGACAGTGTGGTGCTTCCCTGGTGGCGCAGTGGTTGAGAGTCCGCCTGCCGATGCAGGGGACACGGGTTCGTGCCCCGGTCCAGGAAGATCCCACATGCCACAGAGTGGCTGGGCCCGTGAGCCATGGCCGCTGAGACTGCGCGTCCGGAGCCTGTGCTCCGTAACAAAAGACAGTGTGGTATTGGGAAAAGAACAGATCAACGAAACAGAATAGTGAGCCCAGAAATAGACCCACATAAATATAGTCAACTGCTCTTTGACAAAGGAGCAAACACAATAAAATGGAGCAAAGATAATGTCTTTTCAACAAATAATGCTGGACTATCTGGACATCCACATACAAAAAAAAAAAAAATCAGTCTAAACACAGACCTTGCACCCCCCACAAAAATGAACTCAAAATAGATCATAAAAGGTAAAACTGTAAAACTCCCAGAAAAAAACATAAGGAAAAAACCTAGATGACCTTGGGTAGGGCAATGCCTTTTTAGGTACAACACCAAAAGCATGATCTATGAAATAAATAATTGATAAGCTGGACTTCAGACAAACTAAAAAGCTTCTACTCAGTAGAAGACTGTCAAGAGAATGAAAAGGCAAGCCACAAACTGGAAAAAAATGTTTTCAAAAGACACATCTGATAAAGGACTCTTATCTAGAATAAAAGTCTGAAGAGGCTACATACTGCATGATTCCAGCTATATGATATTCTGGAAAAGGCAAGCTATGGAGACAGTAAAAAGACTGGTCATTGCCAGGTGGTTAAGGGGGAAGGAGAGACTTTTAGGGCAGTGAAACTATTCTTTATGATACTATAATGGTGTGTACATGTCATTATAAACTTGTCCAAACCCACAGAAGGTACAACACAAAGAGTGAACCCTAATATAAACTATGGACTTTGAGTGATAATGATGTGTCAGTGTAGGTTCATCCTTGGTAACAAACGTACCATTCTGGTGAAGAGTGTAGATCGTGACTGAGTTAGGAGCTTGGGGAGGGAGGCAGGGGCAGGATTTATAAGGCAACTCTTGTACTTTCCACTCAATTTTGACGTGAAACTAAAACTCCTCTAAAAATAAAGTACACTAATATAAAAATAATATAGATTAGTATTTGACTGACATGGGAATACACCATGTTGTGGCATGTACAGTGTGTACAGGATGATCCCAATTTGTTCAATAAAATGTATTTCATAAGGAAAAAAAAAAACACCGCACAACGCAAGGAAGTGATTACCCTAAGAGTCAGAATAGTGCTTACCATGGAAGGGAGACAGGAACTCTTGTTAGAGCGGGCTATGGCAGCAAAGTTCTATTTTTCACCTGCATTGTGGTTATAAGGTGTTCATCCCATAAACAATTCACTAAGCTTAAGGTTCTCCAAATGTGATCCCAGATAGCATCAGCATAACCTGGGAACTTGTTAGAAATGCAAATTTTCAGACCCTAGCGCACCTTCCTCTGTCACACCAGTTTGAAATATGTTCCCAATAAACAGCATCCTTGCTGGCACATATGCATTCCTTTATCTTCTCTCAGCTACTTTTACACAGACTCCTCAGAGATTAAAATTGAAGACTGAATCAGAAACTCTCAAGATGGGACTGAGCAATCTGTGCTTTGGCAGTCCCCCCAGGTTTAAGGATGCATGTTAAAGCTTGAGAACCAATGTACTAAGCCCCATACTTGTTCTGTGTGGTTTGCTAATTCTGTTTTGTTTACAATAAGAAGGTTAAAATATTTTTAAGTGGCAGAATAATGTGTTTTTTCGAAAAGATGATGCATATTTGAAAGTTGCTAAGACAATAGATCTTAAAAGTTCTTATTACAAGAAAAAAACTGTAACCATGTGTAGTGATGGATGTTAACTAGGTTTATTGTGGTGATCATTTTGCAATATATACAAATATGGAATTGTTACGTTGTACACATGAAACTAATATAATGTTATATATCAGTTATATCTCAAGTTAAACAAAGGTAATAGAGAACTTCTATTACATATGTAGATCTATTTTGTATATGTTTATATGTTAAAGGTATGCAATGACATACCTCAAGCCCTTACTGATTAATTCAGGGAAGTGGAATTAAAAGAGATAATTTAACTTTATATTTCTGTTGGTGCTTTATTAATTTGAGTTGATATTCCTTTTGTAACTTACAAGAATTACAAAGTTTAAGAGATTAACAATACAAAAATTAAAGCTTTAATTTATACATTTTCTAAATTGTGTTTACTGGAGCACTAGTGTCCCACTAGATGTGGATAGGTGTCAAATAAATTATAAAGAATGTCTTAGAATTTCAAAATGCAAATTAATATTTTAAATGTTGTAAAATTTCCCACATATGTTTAACTTCACTCAGTGTTCCCAAATTTTTTTAAACTATGAATACTTTCTTCCTGAAATCCTATTAACATCTAGCAGCCATGGTGTGTTGAAGCCAGCTTGTACAGAGATACCGCTGTACGCATTTCTTCCCTGCTCTGTGTTCAGTGACAGTAAGATGGTAACTTGAAATCAGCCATGGAGGGAGTATCTACACCATGGAAAGCATCAAACACTACAAGTCAAGACTCCACCTACTCTATCCAAATTGGAAGGGAAGAGGTAAAATTGTCATTGTATGCAGATGACATGATACTCTATATAGAAAACCTGAAAGACTCCACACAAAAACTATTAGAACTAATAAATGAAATCAGCAAGGTAGCAGGATACAAGATCAATAAACAGAAATCTGTTACAGTTCTTTACACTAACAATGAAATATCAGAAAAAGTTAAAAAAAAAATTCAAAATTGCATCAAAAAAATAAAATATCCAGGAATAAACCTAACCTAGGAGGTGAAAGACCTATACGTTGGAAACTATAAAACACTGATAAAGGAAGTTGAAGATAATTCAAAGAAATGGAAAGATAGCCCATGCTCTTGGATTGGAAGAATTAATATTGTTAAAATGGTCATACTACCAAAGCAATCTACAGATTTAATGCAATCCCCATCAAATTACCTATGACATTTTTCACAGAACTAGATCAAATAATCCTAAAATTTATATGGAACCACAAAAGACCCAGAATTACCAAAGCAATCCTGAGGGAAAATAACAAAGTTGGAGGCATAACCCTCCCAGACTTCAGACAATACTACAAAACTACAGTAATCAAAACAGCATGGTATTGGCACAAAAACAGACATACAGATCAATGGAAAAGAATGCAGAGCTCAGAAATAAACCCACACACCTATGATCAATTAAACTTTGACAAAGGAGGAAAGAATATATAATGGAGAAAAGGCAGTGGTGTTGGGAAAGCTGGACAATCTCATGTAAATCGATGAAGTTAGAACACACCCTCACACCACACACAAAAATAAACTCAAAATGGCTTTAAAACTTAGATATAAGACATGACAACATAAAACTCCTAGAACACAACAAAGAAAAACATTCTCAGACATAAATTATAGTAATATTTTTTAGATCAGTCTCCCAAGGCAAAATAAATAAAAGCAAAAATAAACAAATGGGACCTAATCAAACTCATAAGCCTTTGCACAGCAAAGGAAACCACAAACAAAATGAAAAGACAACCTATAGACTGGGAGAAAATATTTGCAAATGATGCAGTGGACAAGGGCTTAATTTCCAAAATATACAAACAGCTCATACAACTCTATCAAACAAGCAACCCAATCAAAAAATGGGCAGAAGACATAAATAGACATTTCTCCAAAGAAGACATACAGATGGCCAAGAGGCACATGAAAAGATGCTAATTATTAGAGAAATGCAAATCAAAACTAAAATGAGGTATCACCTCATACCAGTCAGAATGGCCATCATCAAAAGTCTACAAATAATAAATGCTGGAGAAGGTACAGAGAAAAGGGACCCCTCCTATACTATTGGTAGGAATGTAAAATGGTGCAGCCACTATGGAAAACAGTATGGCGGTTCCTCAAAAAACTAAAAATAGAGTTACCATATGATCAGCAATCCCACTCCTGGGCATATATCCAGAAAAGACGAAAACCCTAATTTAAAAAGATTCATGCACCCCAATGTTCATAGTGGTACTATTCACAATAGCCAAGACATGGACACAACCTAAGTGTCCATCAACAGATGAATGGATAAAGAAGATGTGGAATATATATACAATGGAATACTACTCAGTCATAAAAAAGAATGAAATAATGCCACTTTCAGCAATGTGGATGGACTTAGAGATTATCATACTAAGTGAAGTCAGACAGAGAAAGACAAATATTATATGATATTGCTTTTATGTGGAATCTAAAAAATAATACAATCAACTTATTTACAAAAGAGAAAAAGACTCACAGACATAGAAAACAAACTTATGGTTACCAAAGGGGCAAGGGAGGGAGGGATAAATTAGGAGTATGGGATTAACAGATACACACCACTATATATAAAATAGAAAAACAACAAGAATGTACTGTATAGCACAGAGAACCATATTCAATATCTTGTAATAACTACAATGGAAAAGAATCTGAAGCTGTACACCCAAAACTAACACAATATTATAAATCAACTGTAGTTCAATTAAAAAAAATTGTTTTAAAGATTCCAGCTACTCCCAAAGCCAGTTGTCAAATATTTTTCAGCACACCCATCTAGCAGATTACATTTCATAAGACAGAGAAATTCTGCTTTACATTTCTCCCTTTACATTTCTCCCTTTAATTGGAATCTGATTGTCCTTAACAATTTTAAATTTGTTATATTCTTCAGTTATAATCCATAAGCAAGTAAAAATTTCATTACTCCTGGCATACTAAAATTTATTAATAAAAAAAAATTTAAAGCACTAAAAAGAAGGTTGGGAAAGTGTAGAAGGAAGTAAAGAAGTGGAAAGTCACCTCCTGCAGTGTTGCTATACAAGCATAGCAATCTGAGGGTAGAACAAAACACTTATAGTACTTTCAAAACAGCAGCAATTTAAAATTTTCTGTTTGTGATAGCACTTTTCTTAGGAAGAATAAGGTTCTAAGTATTTTTGTCTCCAACCACAGCCACTGATAATCTCATCATGTGGAAATAGCTTCAATTCCCCACAGGACAGGTCGTGAATGTAGGTCTAGATTTGTGTATTTGGGGCTGAGATGACCAGTGTCCTAAAGAAAGTTGTCCCATCCATGATGAATTAGTAATCAACTTCCTCTGTTAGACTAGTGTGAAATACGTTTCCAGTAAACCATACTTGCTGACACATACGTCATTTCTTTATCCTCTCTCAGCTACTTTTACATGGACTCCTCAGAGATGAAAACTTAGGACACCCTAAGAAGAGTGGGACAGGGGCCACTGGTTGGAGATTTTTGAACAGCTGGCAGCAAGGAAGACTGTTACAATTGCATCCGTATAGCTCATCTTTATAGCGAACGATTTATATTATTCTTTAACCTTATAACAGAAGAGACAGATATTATATAACCAAAGTCCCCCTTGCATGCTTGCGTTGCTGGCAGCCGCCATCCTAAACAGAATTAGAACACACCACACAGATCAAGTATGTAACAAGCGTCTAGGGAAGCAGAAGTGGGAATCCCAGCAGCGGGAAAACAAACCCTGTTGCCCAGCAACGCTGTGGCCATGTGCCGTACAGTAACACTGAGCCCAACCCTTGAAGCAAGACTCGAATTCCACATCCATGGAGTCATGCATTCCAGAATCACAGGCTTGCATGCCATAGGCTTCTGAGAGAAAGAGGAAACTCCGATTATGACTTGTACTGTGGGCTTTCCTCACACGCAGAGGTAGAAACAGACCATGAGCTCAACTAGAATTCACACGGCTACGTGACTGTTCCAGGAATGATGCAGGGCCATGAACGTGGTAAATTACACTGCGAACAGATACAAAGCATGTTACCATGTGGACAATAGATTTCACGTCATCATTTTAATCTACAGGTAACTACATCAAGTTTACATGTACTTGTAGGGGAAATTAAGCAGTTGAGTTTATATAATTCATCCACCTCATAACATAGGCATTCGTGTGCACCCCACAGAAACTATGGAGATGAGTGAGCATTCCAAAAACTCAAGTCTGCTTCTAGTCATTTCCTCCGCTGTCAAAACATCTTGGACTTATAAAAGCTCCCTTTGTTTTCAGTAATTGTTCTGGATGTCTCCGTGCTGACAGGTGAGCTTCAAACATCTTTTTAGGCTTATGTGAGAAACATACATCACTCTTGTTTCCTAATGAGATCCACGGGAATTGAGGATTCTCTAAGGAGTTCCTCAGACTTATTTCAGTTCTTGATCACTACCATTTGCTTTCAAAGTTTTAACTCTTTATCTGACTCTTAAAAACATAGCTAGCCACATCCAAATTTCAGATGAAAGAGAATATTCTAAACCTCAATGATCGTTTGCCCTTGTCATAATAGCTACCACTTACTGTGTACTTTTTTTCAGGTACTTTACATTTTTTGTTTATTTCTTGTAATAACCCTATGGAGTAGATAGCTTACAGATAAGTATACTTAAATTCAGAAAAAATAAAGAACTTGCCTAGTAATGCATAGTTAGCACAAGGTAGAACTAAGATTTCAACTGTCTTCCTAAAAAGCTGTTGAGCATTCCCACTTCAATATTCTCTTTCAACGTGACTCCAGTATTCACGGCTCATCTTCATTCTTTTAGCTCGTTTTTTGTTGTTGTTGTTTTTTGGCCACGCCGCGTGGGATCTTGGTTCCCTGACCAGGGATCGGATCTGTGCCCCCTGCATTGGGAGCGCAGTCTTAACCACTGGACCGCCAGGGAAGTCCCTCATCTTCATTCTTGCTTGTTTGATTTCTTGACTCAGCAACGCTCCGGCACTGTGTTCCAACCATTCTTGTGAAAATCAAGAACAAGAAAATAAGTATCCTGGTTTGTTTCTTATAGAATATTCCTGTTGGGAATGAACCCAATGAAAAAGGTCTGAATTGCCTCTCAGATTCCCTTCTGAGAGTGTAGTTCGGAGGAAGAAGGCCACTGCCACGTTGTAATTGAGAAGAGCTGAATTTTGTGCTGTCTCTTTCAGAGATCTGCCCTGGCGCTCACATTTCCTGGCCCTTAACTTGATGAATGTTGGCAGAGCACAGTGGCTATTGCTTGCAGGAGTCTTAATGAATGATTGCATTCTGATTGACTTCTAGCCCAGACAAAATGCTGAATATACTCATTTTCAATATCCAGTGGCTCTTCCATTAATGCCCGGCTGAGTTTTACAGGTAGCTCAAAGTCCCGAATAAAGTGAATGTTAAATTCTGTGACAAAAGGGCAAAACGTCCAGTGTGACTTGTGGCTTGTAGAGAGACATTAAGATAATAGGTGCTGTACCTACTTCTCTATTTTGCTGTGAATCTAAAACTATTGTAAAAAAAAAAATTGTCTTAAAAAGAGTAAGATCACAGGTGTAAATTTACAGTCATAGGTTGGTTCCATGTGCCTCAAAACTAGTAGCCCAATGAAAAGTAAAACAAAATGCATATGAATTTTTCTTGGGAATCACAAGTTTGAGTCATTAACTTAGCTTTTTATAATCTGTAACTCCCGGGAGTAAAATGTTTCTCCCTCTTTCTTAGATATATCTACGCAATAGTAATAACATGTGATACCAGGATCCTCATAAAAACTCAAGAGGACTTGACATATCTGCATCAGCAGCGCAGATGGAGTGCGGGAAAGAGCTCAGGATTTTATCTGTGTCCTTAGGTAAGTAACTTGCATCTTTCTGAGCCTCAGTCTCCTCACCTGTAGATTAGGCATCATAGTATCACCTTTTTCAGAGAAACGTTGTGAACGTTAAATAAGGTAATGATTGTGAAAATGTTTCCTGATATATAGAATTCTATATAAATACTAAAATTTATTAATATGCTAGAGAAACATGATTAATTGACTGATATTCCTATTTTTCAGTCACACTCAGTGTTTTATAGGTCTTGGGGAAGGAAGACAATAGAGAAATGTATTTGTCTGTAGCTATTATATTCAATAACTAATATAATAAATAATATTTATTTAATATTGAAAAGCAAGAGAATAATTCAGAAAAGGTATTTTTCAAAGCATTCTATTCTACACATTTGTTTAGCAAGTCTCTCCTTGTTCTTTCTTATCTAAATTTTTTTTGAAAATCCACAAAAAGGAACATGAAAAATTACCTGTCACACCACCCAGATATAACCACTGTTAACATTTAGTCATTTATTTTTAGACATTGCTCTATACACTTCTATTTTTTAACCAAAAATAGAGCTGTGCTGTTTATTGAAATTTTAAATAATTTTCCTTTTATAATAGTAATAAATATTATTATTTTTCCTTTCCCTAATGTCAATCAATATTCTTCAAAAATATTATTACAGATATTTTCAAGTATAATATTATAATGTATGGCAAAAATAATTTATCTAACCATTCCTCTGCTAATAAATACTTTATTTACATTGTTTTTCTATTCAAAAAATTCCACATTTAATGTGCACAAATATAAATCTTTGTCCAATCTGTCTCCAAGCGTTGAAAATATTCTGACAAAGAATATGAGTTTTTCCAAGGCTCTAGAAGGATATGACCAAGTTGTTTTTCCTCATAAATTGTATCAAAATACACATCCATCAACCACAAGAGGGTCTATCTCAACAAACACTGGTTAACATTGGCCATTATATGGATATTTTCAAAACTTGATAGCTAGAAAAAGGTATCTTATTTTTATTTTATTTTATTTCTAATGATACTGAGATAAAGTACTTATGTTCTTAATAATTTATTTGTCTAATTGATCTATCATGGTAATTAAAATCTCTCACGATAACTAAATTTTGCTAAAACTACTTTGAATTTAAAAAGCTTTCACCTTCTCTGCTACTGATACAATATTATTCCAGGCATGAGGGTTTTTGAATGTTTTATCGTTGTTACTAATTTTACTATCTTTTGGTTAAAATGACCCTCCATATAGCATTTAATAGTTTTGCCTTAAATTACTTTATGTCATATTAATATCACTTTCTTTTGGCTTGGATTTGCCTTGCATTTATTTGCCAATATTTCCATATATTTGTTTTGAGTGAGGAAATTATAAATAGCATACCAATGGATTTGCTCTTTCATTGAGATATTTAACTAATATATGTTTAGTAATCTTACTAATTCTTGGTCATGTTTCTATCAATATATATTTTCTTTTTGTTCTTTTAAAATATTTGCTTGCTGATTTTCCCCTATTTACTTTTCCTGAATAGAAGTTTGGTTTTTTTGCTATTGTTTATAATCTTTAATTTGGAAAGAACAAAATCTATACTTATACTTATTCCTTAAGTAACTACCTTAAGGTTTCCAAAGACAGTCATAAAATTATATTAAAGTTGCCATAAGAGTTAAGGGCAAAGTAATCATTTGTTAACTACCACTGATGAAAACTAAAATGCTTTGTGCCTTTGCTTTCAAATACTCTGCAATTTCTAGATTGTAATTTAATTTAAGATATGAATCCTGTATTTTTCCTTCTTTAATGTCTTATACAGCAGAAGCTGTGTATTTAAAGGGAAGCCAAATTTTGTAACTCATGTGGTACTTTAAAAATTATTAGCCTAATAACTTAGTCTAGTAATTTTTACTAATAATTTGGACTAATGGCCCTTTGCAGCCACTATTTCCCATCTGATCTTTGACACAGTTTGTATTGTTGTGACTCAGGTTTTCAAATTATTTTTTGATGTTGCCTGGATAGCATATTTTTAATCCATATGTATCAAAGAATGACTTTCTGTCACCTTCACACATTGATAACTTGACTGGCTATAAAATTCTTTCAAAGCTGTGTAATAAAAACAGCAACCATGAGGAGAGAAGGGGGAGGGTAGAGAGAGGAGAAGGTGGGGGAGGGAAGTGGAAGAAAAAGAACATACATTTTGCTTACTATGTCTCAGGTACTCTTCTAAATACTTTAATATACTAATTCACTTAATCCTAAAGATGACCATAAGAACGTGTATTTCTTATCTTTTGTATGATTGATGAAAATGAAGCACAAAGAGGATGTTTGAGCTTTGACCAAGATTGAGCTTTGACCAAGCTCAAATAACTAATATTCAGCAAAGCTAGGATTTGAAACCAGGCAGTCTGGCCCCAGCCTCTCCATAATCTTGACATTTAACCTCTCTATTCCTTTATATTCTAACATTTAATAGCAAAGGGTTTAAGAGAATCAATGTCCTTTGTAGGGAACTTGGTGAAATTTATGTTAACATTTATTTTCTCTGTGTGTTTTTTCCTGATCTTTATGTGATCCTGGGTTTTTAAAGATTGCATCAGAATATGTCTAGGTGTGGTGTGTTTTCACAAAATTGGCCTGTAATGTACTTCAAAACACATTCTAGCTTTTGAGGCTGAGATCATCCTTTTACCATAATGGAGTTTTCCTTTTTTCCTTTGACCATTGCTTTTGATCCATCCTTTCTAGTTTTCTATTTATAGAAATTCCATTTTATATAGGTTAATCTCTTGGCCATCTATGTCCCCCATAATTTCCTGGTCTTAATTTCTGAATTAAGGCTGAATATGTTTATCTTGTACTACATCAGCTCCATTTTCATCATTTTGCTTCTGCTGATTCCATTTTATCTATTAATTAAATAGTTAAGTTTTCTGTATGCATGTGATACTTCCAGATCATAGGTTGTTAGACTGTTTTCCTTTTCCATGATGATGCTCACATCCATATTTGTATTCTCTCTCTCTTTCTTCCTCTCTCCCCCTTCTCTCCCCTCCTTTGCCCTCTCTTTCCCTTCTTCTCTTTCTCATTTTCTCTCTGGACTTCAATGAGTTTTCATAAGTTTGGGTGATTTTTCTGTTTACTCAGCCTGCAAGGAAGAATTTATTTATTTATTTTTTTTATGTCTTTTTTGGGGAGAAATGTCCATTTGGTTCCTTTGCTTATTTTTTCTTTCTTTTTTTTTTTCATTTTAACATCTTTATTGGAGTATAATTGCTTTACAATGGTATGTTAGTTTCAGCTTCACAACAAAATGAATCAGTTATATATATACATATGTTCCCATATCTCTTCCCGCTTGCGTCTCCCTCCCTCCAACCCTCCCTATCGCACCCGTCCAGGCGGTCACAAAGCACCGAGCTGATCTCCCTGTGCTATGCGGCTGCTTCCCACTAGCTACCTACCTTACGTTTGGTAGTGTATATATGTCCATGCCTCTCTCTCGCTTTGTCACATTTACCCTTCCCCCTCCCCATATCCTCAAGTCCATTCTCTAGTAAGTCTCTGTCTTTATTCCTGTTTCACCCCTAGGTTTTTCATGACATTTTTTTCCCTTAAATTCCATATATATGTGTTAGTGTACGGTATTTGTCTCTCTCTTTCTGACTTACTTCACTCTGTATGACAGACTCTAGGTCTATCCACCTCATTACAAATAGCTCAATTTCGTTTCTTTTTATGGCTGAGTAATATTCCATTGTATATATGTGCCACATATTCTTTATCCATTCATCCGATGATGGACACTTAGGTTGTTTCCATCTCCGGGCTATTGTAAATAGAGCTGCAATGAACATTTTGGTACATGACTCTTTTTGAATTATGGTTTTCTCAGGGTATATGCCCAGTAGTGGGATTGCTGGGTCGTATGGTAGTTCTATTTGTAGTTTTTTAAGGAACCTCCATACTGTTCTCCACAGTGATTGTATCAATTTACATTCCCACCAACAGTGCAAGAGGGTTCCCTTTTCTTCACACCCTCTCCAGCATTTATTGTTTGTAGATTTTTTGATGACGGCCATTCTGGCCAGTGTGAGGTGATACCTCATTGTATGCAAGGAAGAATTTATACTCACTTAGTAGTGGCATATTATCAAATAGAAGATTGATAGGATTTATATGGGACCCCCGTAAAGTTTTCACATTTTTAAAGACAAGAAATAAATGAAAAATAAGGGAGATTTACATTCACAGTAAATTTGCATAATATGTTCAGAGATTCACAGGTCTAGAAGAATTGGGAATTAGAGCCATAGACAATTATAGCAAAGAACTTCATTTCCAGTATTTGTATGAAAGCCCTCCTGGAAGAGTAGCCATTGGAATTTCCCGGACCTCTAGAGGGTTGCGGCTTGTGATAGAAACGTGTCCTTTCTCAGCCACTTCCCACAACCCTCTGATCATGCTACTCGCCACCTTGATCACCAGCCAGCCCGTCCTGCAAGGTCTTCCTGCAGTGCTCTGAGGACTGAGCTAATCAGCAGAAGCACCAGAAGGAACATCCTGTTCTCAAGGGTTTGATGGGGGAAATAAGCATAAAAATGGCGTGTTTCAACATAATATGATAAGGGATATAATATGTAAATATTGGATACTTTGGGAGTTTAGGGAATGGATACATATTATCATATATACCACATGTAAGTGAAACTTTCGGTAGAGCTACAAACTGAATTCACTTTGACTGAATTGATTTTTGAATGTGTTGAGACAGATTTATTTGTTAGTTTGGTTTAGTTCTATTTTTTAAAATCGTTAATCAACCATTGGGTTATTTTGTTCTTAATAGAATGTAGCTTCTTTTCTCCTCTCTAAGTCATCTTATGCCAAAATCAGAGTAACAAACTGTTCTTTTCTCCTCACATCTTTATATATCCATATGTCTCAAAAGCTCACCCAGAAAGTTGCTTCCACTGAAGTCAGAAGGCCAGAGGCAAAGCAATCAACTTGTCTACTCATGTGCTTGTCAAGCAACTGACACGCTGAAACAACCATGATCACCAAACTGTATCTTAAGCCTATACATCATCTCCTCACAGTTTACACACTATTATAATTCACCTTGAGCAAAGAATTTAATAAGTTAAAAATGAGTTTAAGGGCTTCCCTGGTGGCGCAGTGGTTGAGAGTCCGCCTTCGTGCCTTGGTCCGGGAAGATCCCACATGCCGAGGAGCGGCTGGGCCCGTGAGCCATGGCCGCTGAGCCTGCGCGTCCGGAGCCTGTGCTCCGCAACGGGAGAGGCCGCAACAGTGAGAGGCCCGCGTACCGCAAAAAAAAAAAAAAAAAAAAAAAGAATTTAAAAAGGAAAAAGTTTGCCTGATATATATATGTATATATAGTAAACCCAAATGAACTTTTGGCCAACCAAATATATATATATATTATATATATATAATATATATAATATATATATTAAATATGTAATACATAGAAATATACATATATATATATATTTTTTTTAGGGTTCGCGAGCCTCTCACTGTTGTGGCCTCTGCAGTTGCGGAGCACAGGCTCCAGACGCGCAGGCTCAGCGGCCATGGCTCACGGGCCCAGCCGTTCCGCGGCATGTGGGATCTTCCCGGATCTGGGCACGAACCCGTGTCCCCTGCATCGGCAGGTGGACTCTCAACCACTGCGCCACCAGGGAAGCCCCATATATTTTTATATATTTAATATTATAGATATATAGCTATAACTGTAGCTACAGCTATAGAGAAATACACATATATGTCAGTGTCAGTTTGAAATTTGACAGGTTATTGGTGGGAACATGTGTATAAGCATTTGCATGGGGAATCCATTCCTTATGAAAACGATTTATCCCTACATGACAATAAGGCAAGCACAAGAAGACAAATCAGAAAGGAAGAGTGAGGATGAAAACTCAAAGCCTTGACGAATCACTGCATTAAGAAATTCTTTTCTCAATTTGCTGATGGCCTGTTTCTCCAGATTGATGGTAACCCAACACCATATGTGTAGTTCAACCCCTACGGCTTTTAGTGCATGCCTCTTCCAGATTCAGGCTGCTAGGTCAGCAGTTTCAGCTGCTTTTGGCAGTGTTTTGATTTTTCACAAGAATTGTTACAGTAACTGCAAATCTGAGTTTCTTAGATAAACTTTTAAGCTAAATACTTTTATCTCTTCACTAGGGTATCAGATTACAAAGAAGCCAACAGTGTTCATGCATATTTATAGTTATTTGGATACATGATTAGGATTTATAAGTACTTTCTGACAGTTTATAGAGAAGTTTGAGAAACTGTCAATCTACTATGATATTTATATTTACATGTCCAAGTTAAATTTCTTAGCATTTTTTTATTGATAATTTTATTTGGATGTTTAGACAGTATTTCAACAAAAGTGGGATCCCAAGTGCTTAGGAAAATACTTATTCTCTGTACATTCCATCATAAATTAAAGCTTTTTCATAGAAACAGTATTGTTTGCTTTGGGGGAAGATTAAAATGTCACATATAAGTAAGCAAAAGACAAAATAAGTGAAAAAAAACAAAGGCCCTAATTTACAAAAAATGTACCCAATTAATTTTTAATAAGCAAAAGAGTCAATAAAGCAGATAAGCAAGTGAACATCTAGAGAGGACATTGTTTTGTGCTCTCTGGAAGATATCAGATATTCTCAATTTATACGGAAAAATTATTTTCCTTATGGTTCCAAACTGTTTAGATTTTTCTAATCATTGTTTTTTTCCAGGTGAGGAAATATCACTGCATAGCATTCCCTGAAAAGCTTTGAACTTTGTCATTTGAACTAAGTCATTTGAATCTTAGGGAAAGGGGAAAAAGAAACAGGTACAGACCCTGACTTCAGGGAAGTCTAATTCAAACTTACGAGAGTGGACTGCCTTGGAAAGACAGATGTTCTCTGGGACAGTTTTTGCCAACTCCTGGGGTTTAAAAATACTGCTTGGGGAAGTTGACTTCTTCTATTATCTCTAATAATTCATTTAGGGAAAATGACCTTGTTATGCAACTCTGTTTGGAACTGTTAATTAAAATTAACGAGGATCTTGCTGTTTTGCACTGGCTTGTTTCTTCAGTCAAGCTAGTTTAATCTGGACTGGTCTGACGTCCTGCCTGGACAGGTTTGACATTCTGCCAAGAAACCAGCAATAGGCTGGGGAAGGTTAAAACACTGAGCTGGCAAGTAGCAGAGGTTTGAAAGTTGAATTCTGGGCATGAATAACAGGAAGGAGCCTGATGGCCAGAGGTAAAGGTGACAAAATTCTAAGTTACCAAAGTGGAAGAAATCCACTCCTTCTGTGTCTGAAAGATTTATGCTTTTTGCAATTATCAGTTAAAAACTATGCATAGGCCTTCAGAAAATTCCAGCAGTTAGATAGAATTGCCACTGAAAAACATACATACTCAAGAAATACTGAAATAGTCAATGCCAGAGACCTGCATTAAAGATCATCTCTCTATTTACCTGTTTTGCATTAAAAAAATAATAACTAGATTTACTTCCTATAAGAGCCCCAATTCTTGGTTTTACAAGTAGGAAGTATTTCACTTTTAAAATATATTTTAAGAAGTAATGATTTTTTAAACAACTTACTGGATTCCCTAAATATGTATGATATATAATTTATACTTGGCAGACGCAGATATTTCGGTCAGCAAGGAGGGGATACTAAGGAAGTTAGAGGGGCTATAGCAAGATGCAAATATCACTGTTCTCTCCCAATCGACACACACCATTTCCTTCTCCTAGCCAACAATACAGGGTTGTATTACATTGTTGATATTTATATCATACGTAAACTTGGGAAACAGAAGTTTTCACAATTTCCTAACTATTTATCAGTCACACTTTAATAAACGTGTCTCCCTTTCAATATACTGCTTACATTCAGTCCCTCGATGTGATGACTAATTAGTACTAAAATAAGGGGAGTATTGTTAAGATGTCAGTTTTCCCTCAAAATGATCTATAGATTCGGCAGAATTCCAGTCAAAATCCAGCAGAATTGTTTTTAGGAAATCATCAAGCTGATTCTAATTTTTGTTTGAAAAGGCAAAATAAAATAGCAATAAAATAGCAAAGATAAATCTTAAAAAAGAAGAAGAAAGATGAATAACACTAACTTATTTCCAGACTTTCTATAAAGCTACAGTAATCAAGACACTGTGGAATTGGAGAAACAAAGAAACATAGATCAATGGAACACAATAGAAAGTCCTGAAACAGACCCACATATATATGGTCAATTGATTTTTGATAAAGTTGTAAAAGACATTCAATGGTGAAAGAATCATCTTTTCAACAAGTGGGCTGGAGCAATTAGTTAGCTATTCATTTTTTAAGTACCTTGATCTATACCTTGTACCCTATAGAAAAATTAACTCAAAATTACTCATGTGCCTACATGTAGAACCTAAAATCATAAAAGTTTTAGAAGAAAACAGGAGAAAATCTTTGTGACCTGGAGTTAGCCAAAGATTTCTTAGGCATGACACCAAAAGCACAAACCATGAAAGAAGAAAAGAAAAAAAATTGGATTCCATAAAAATTAAGAACTGCTCTTCAAAAGGCATTATTAAGAGAATGAAAAGGCTAGCCATATATTAGGAGAAATATTTGCAGGACACACATCTGATTTTAAAAACCTGTGTATACATAATATTAAAACATCTCTAAAAATTCAATAGTAAGAAAGTAAACAACTCAATGAAAATAAATGAGCAAAAGACTTGAACAGATACTTTACTGAAGAAGATATACAGATTGCAAGTAAACACATGAAAAGATGTTTAACGTCATATGTCACCAGGGAAATGCATTAAAGCCACAGTGATATTCAACTAAATACCTATTAGGACGGCTAAAAAAATTTTTTTTAATAAGCTCCGGTGAGATGTGGAGCAATTAATGGTGAGAATGTAAAATTGTAAAGTCAGTTTCTCAAACAGTTTGGCAATATTTTAAAAAGTTGAACAGGCACTTAACAATAAGATTCAGTAATCTGACTCCTAGGTTTTTACCTAAGTGAAATAAAGAACTTTGTTTACACAAATACCGCTATGCAAATGCTTATAGCAGCTTTCTTTGTAATCAACAAAAACTGGAAACAATCCAAATGTCCCCCGACTAGGGAATGGATAAACAAACTAGGGTCCAGCCACACGATGGAATACTACTCAGTAATTGAAAGGAGTAAACTATTGATACTCACAACTTGGGAGATTCTCAGATGCCTTATTTTAAGCAAAAGAATCCAGACTCAAAAGGCTATAAATGAGATGATTCCATTTATATAACATTCTTGCCAAGGCAACAGTATAGGGAAACAAAATAAATCAGTGGTTACAAGAAGCTGGAAAGGGGAGAGGGCCTTACTACAAAGGGTCATGGGGGGATTTTGAAGGTGATAGAATTGTTCTGTATATTGATTATGATGGTGATGATGGTTACAGGTACATGTTTGCCAAAACTTGAAGAATGCTGCACTACAAAGAGCAAATGAGGGGAGGAGTTGCGGCGGGGGGGAGGGTGGTAATTACAAAAAACAATAGTAAGAAGACAGAGAAGGCAAAATTTAGAGCCATCAAGGAAGGGTGAAATATAGTGGAGCTAGGGATTAGGGCAATGAGGCCAGGGGAAGAATTCTTTGTGAGCTGTTGATCTTAGGCATGTGATATATTTGATTTCTTGAGCAAGTTACTTAACCTCTCTTCTTCTGTAAAATGCACACACATAACACCCACTTCACGGGGGGCTGTGTTGCTAAATGAGAAAATGTAAATGCTTTGTCTTAGCACAAGGTTTGACAGGTAACGGTTATTCTAAGTAAAGGGCAGCTGTATCCGATGCCTTTGTGCCATGTGTCCCGTGCTCTGGGCCCCCCTCTGATTTCAGCCACAGGTGGGGTGTGTCTCAGACTCACAGTATCTCCAGTGTAGCTCTGATCTTTCTGCACTCCGTCCCAGGTTCTGAGAACTGCTGGGCCAGCTGAAAGTGCAGCCCAGGAATGTCAGGGAGTAAGTACCCCTGAAACAACCCTCAAGCAGTGGTGCACAGCAAACAACTTCTTGTCCTCCAGAAGGAGAATTGGGGAGGTTGCCCTGAATAGAGTCCCCTTGATCACAGCAGTGACCGTAATCATGTCCCCTCATGTCTTCCTCTTCCCCATAGGATACTCTTAACTTCCTCTCTCCAGCTTACTGTGATCACCTCTCAAATAAACTGCCTAGGCCCAATGTCCCATTTCAGTCTCAGCTTTCAAGAGAGCTGTTGCCAGAAAGCTGCATTTTTAAATCTGATGTGATGACTTAATGTAACATCCATACCTTGTGTCCCAAGCCATATAGCCTCCTCTTCAGTAAAGTCTATTTATGTTGTGATTTTGTATCTCGCTAAGTGCCTGTGTCTCTATGATCACCCTCTGTGGTCTTATGCTGCCATGGAGTGCAGAATTTACCTGCTGCCTGTGGCTTTGTGTCACAATCTCATTCCACTCTGGGCTCCTTCACCCTTTGCTACCCAACAGTAGCTTTCTGTGCTTGGAAATGGGTGGTATCCCTCTTCTTCTATCTCCAATCCCCACTTCTTCCTGTCCCCTGCCTAGCCCCTTCCTACCCCCAGGACCACTACACACCGCTGAGCTACTCTGTAAAATGGGCTAGGCCCAGCCTGGGGCTCCTACAGACACAGATTCAGTTTCAGTCCATTTTACAGAGTAGCTCAGCGGTGTGATGGTATTAGAAATGGAGAGGAACTATTGATAGGTATGGGACAGACAGAAGTCTGCTGGAAGAACAGACACAGACATGGCAATACCCTGCCCCATCCCAAGAAATTCATGCTCTAAGCTTCTGCTAACATCTCCTTTCATTGTTTCTTCCACCCCTCACTCCCATTCACAGTTATTTGGAAAACAGCTTGTAGCTATTCGCAAAACCTACTTATACTACAGAAGAAAATTTAACCCAAGACCGTGAAGCAAATAAGTCCCATTGTAACCAGATTTAATAAACACAAAAGTCGTCTTGAAGTATTATTGTATTCTTTGTATCCTTTAAAATGAAATTATTGTCTATATATCGCTCTGGTTATGATACCTGGTTATGATATGATATGATATCTGGTTATGATACCAGGCTGTGCTTTAGATGGTTTTGTATCTTATACAAGTGTTGTCTAGTAGAACTTACTGTGGTGATGGAAATGATCTTTATCTGCACTGGCCAGTAAATGCTTGAAATTTGGCTAGTGTGATTGAGGAACTGAACTTGTAACTGTAATTAGTTTTAATATAAATCAAATATTAATTTAAATGTAAATAACTACATTTGGCCACTCTCTAATACCATATTAGGCCTATAAGTTCATCACCAATATCTCAGAAATTAAACCTCTATCTCCTAAGGGCATTCTATTTTTGTTTTCTGGGCAATGCCGGTACTTTTAATTTTAATTCATTTTAATCCCTTTCAATGTAATTATTAGTATATAGAAAAACCTTAATGTTTTTAAATCTGTCATCATCCTGAGTCATAAGCAAGCCATATTTCCTTTTTAAAAGTTTCAAGAACATAAACAAAAGCTAAAAGCCTCTTGAACAGGAAGACTCTCCTCAAAAACTGAATATGTGGTTTGACACCAGACTCCATATACTCTCTGGCTCCCATAGGAAGCAGATTCAAGCAGATTATTAAATAATCTCAGCCTCTCACATTATTTTGTTTCTCTAATTTGATAATATAAAGAAACCGCAAGAGTGCCCTGTCCTGCTCCTTTATTTGTTGCCTATACTGTCGCTGTTGAAAGCCTGAAGACATACATGATGTTTTTTTCTAGGCAACCTAGCCTACTTAGAAGTTATCAGAATGCAGGTGACCAACAAAAAAAGTAACTTGGTGTGATCAGTAAAAACAATTTGAAAAAGAATAGATACATGTGTATGTATAACTGAATCACTTAGCTGTACACCTGAAACTAACACAACATTGTAAATCAACTCTGCTCCAATATAAATAAAGATTAAATATATATATATATATAATTTATATACAGTCTAAAATAAGGTATTAATACCCCAGTTCACTAAAGTTGTATTCTCAGATGTCAAGGGACTTCATAATTATAATTCACTCATCTTTACTCAGGCCCTTTTCTCTATGCATTGGAAGCAGCATCCGGTATTATCGAAGACGCCTTCCTTGTTGAGCTCCTCTCCTCCCTGCCTTCCCATAGCCTGTGCCGCCTTTGTTTCAATCCTGCCTCTCTGACCATTCCTTATTCTATTCTCTCTTTGGTTTCTCTTCTGCCTGCACCGTTAGTCAGGTTTTCTCCTTAGCCTTCCACACTTCTCACTCTCTATCTCTTGAAAACAGAATTTGTCCATCTCTCCCATGTATCTCTCAGCCCTAGACCGATGACTCCTCAAACGGAGCTTCTCCCATAAGTTTCTGATCATGTTCTATGACACTCCATGCATAGACATCTCAATGCTGCCTCCGTTCTAACATCTGTAGAGCCTGGATCATCACCTGCCTCCATAACCTGGTCTTCATACTGACTGTCATCCAGACCATGAAGGTCAGAGTCATCATTCCCTCCTCTTTCCTCACCTCTGATAGCAAATGAAATTCCTTTCCTATCATCACTACTTTATGTCAGTTCCTAGACAAATGCCGTCTCCTCATTAGTCTCTATTTTTCCTCCATTCAACCCAACTTGCACTCTCACCATATTAATCTTTTGAAATTGTTCCTTTCAAATCACTCCCCTTATCCAAAAATTTTAATGGATCTCCATGACTTACAAAGCATCAAATCTAAACCCCTCAGCTTTGCACTCAAGAGTCTTACTCTTAACATTAACCCCACCTTCTCTACCATTACTTCCTTCCTAATGTGAATTTTGTTCCTGCATCCAGGCTGCAGTTTCCCACTTCTAAGATTTTGCTCACAGAGCTTCTTCCCAACATCCTGCCCCCAAATGCCTTCTTCTCCCCATGCAGTCTATTCAACTCTGGCTCATTTCAGGTCCAAGCTCAGCCCCCTTCTTCATGTGACCCTTTTAGTGTTAAGCTTCTTCTGATCTGCAAAAACAAATATTGCCCATGTCACTCAGTTGTCATGTATTGTTACTTGACTGGGTGGTATGTGTATCTGTACGATTCCGTGTATATCTCTGTGTTTGCATGTGTATCTGTGTGTGAAAATTAGGATATATGTAAAGCACTTAGAAAGGTTCCTGGCACATAAGTGCTCAACAAGTATTAGCAATTATCAGCATGATTAATTTTTCGTATTACTACTGCTAATATTATTATCATGGAAATATTCTACCAATGTATTCTACAGAGCCCAGCGTAGTGTCTTGAAATTAGTATGTGCTTAGCAAACACAAATTCGATAAAGTAATTTTCATGCATGGATGCTTTGCAAAGCAATTCATAGAAGCAGAGAAAGAAGCAAGTGCTGGAGGGGGCTTCACTAATTATTTTGAGTATGGAAAGTAGATTTCGCCTAGAAAATTCTTTTCTGAAAAGCTTTATCCAGTTTGTATATACATCCAAATTATAATATATTTAGTCTCTTCTCAGGGATAACAGCACTCCTCCTACCCATCTGTCATGTCAGGTTGCACTGAGCAAATGCTAATTTACCTTTTTGATATACCATTTGACAATTTCTGGTTTCAGATATCACACGCAAGGTTGCACATCAGTGAATCAAATTTGAATCCATATTGTCAAGTTCATATTTAGAATAAAATTATGTTGCATCTCTCATATAAACTTAAAACTAAAGTTGTATATCAAACGAGGTTGTGCATGTAACTTGAATGCAGAAGATAAAAGCAAGGCAAAGGAAGACATTATTACCTTATTGGTTGTGAACTTACTGAATCAACTCAGTTGATTTATGGAAGAAGGTTTAAGCAGCTTCAGTTGAACTTTTGCAGTGCAACTTCTGGATGCCCATTCCATTAATTCATTAAATAAAAAGAGCATTCTTTTCATTTTAATTATTTCAGCTACACATCTTAAATAAGCTCAGAGCTAAACACAAGCAATAATATTCCTGTCATTTTCTTTCACCTGCCAAGTCATCAGAAATATAACCTATATTGAGAGAAGTAATTCTTCACTCAAAATGATTTTTCCCAATGCAAAGGAAGCAGCATGCAATAAAAATTCATATAACCCAGTCATTCGGTACAAAAATAGAACTGAAAAAGCATTAACAGCAATTTAGTTCAATACATAGGAGAAAATTGCCTGTGTTTATTTTAATTTCAATAGGATAAATATATATTTCAGATTTTCCATATTCTTAAGGTTTTTTTAATTTTAGAGACTAATTTTATTGTAAGCAGGTGTATTTGGAGATGTTTTAGTTTTTGAATCAAAAAATATCCGTTTTGAATATATTAGAATCAAAATATATTTCTGATTTCTGACCTTCAAATTCAACAATAGTGGCAAAGAGTCACAGACATTAGGAACAGATTCAAGCAGTAAAATATCCAAATGGAGTTTTCTAAGATGCAGTGGAGGTGTGGGGGAGGTCCCAGTTTTGTGGGCACTGAGAGAGAAATATTCATTCTAAGAGCATCCTCAATCCCTCATGCTAAGTAATAAGTAAGTAAGTAGGTAGGTAGATAGATGAATGGATGGATAGATGAATAGTTGGATACATGGATAGCTGGATAGTTGGGTGTGTGGACTGGTGGATGGATGGATGATGATAGATGATAGATAGATAGGATAGATAGATGATTCGATAGATAGATAGATAATAGAAACTAAGTTACAAATAATAGATTCTCTACAATGTTGCAGCTTCTACACAAAAGTCACCTTGGCTTATATATAAATTTTCCCAGCCCCTTAATGTTTTGTGTCATCATGTAAAAGCAGCTGAACACAATACAGTAACACAGCTCACTGTAGCAGAGTGCAAATGGAGCCAGTACTATACCCAATTAAAAAAGCACTGTCTTGGAAGTGCTTGGTGGAAGATTTTCCTCCTTTCATGCATTTTATACCGAGTCTGAAACTATTCCTCTACTTGCAGCATATCTCTCTTCCCTTATTTCCATAATTCAGATGCTTCAACACTCTCTTACTTTCACTTCTATCCAGCTACCTTTACCTTTTTCCCCCCAGAGGTAAAATCTAAAATTTACTGTAGTATTATTTTTAAAGACTATTGCATGTCCTTTTAACTGAATTATTGTTAGTAATTAGGACTGTTATTTTTTGTAACATACTACTTATAAAGATGTACAGGTTTGGAATGACCTGCCCCAATTCTATCTTTCCATTAACCTTTGTTATTTTTTAGAGATGATTTTGCCAAACATGAGGTTTTTCAGAAAAGCATATATCATACTATAGCAAAAGAAATGTCTGTATTCTGTTCTAGAATTTCTCAATAAAAAATTTATCCTTATGTTAAAAACCATATTGCCTATGTCAATTTTAATTCATCATCCATATTTGTTTCTAAGATCCTCCAAAGGCATTTACAAATATCCCTTCCTTTTTCCCACTACCTGATCTAGCCCTGGAATACAGAAAAACCTTCAACATTTACAAGTTATTCATAAATCAACTTTGGTGCTGTAGAGTGTTCATCAAATGGGTGGTCATCAAAAAAATACATTTTTCTCAAAAATATTATTGGATATTAATTGGTTAAGTCATTTAAATGTTTTACTCTACCAATAATCTGTGATTTACAACGTTCTACCTATCTAATTACAGCACTGTGAGTCATCTCTTCTATTTCATTGCACAAGACATCTTTTAAAAGATAAAAGGTTTTTGTTCACCTGTCATATTTCTATTCATTGTCTTCTCTTTTTTCCCCATGTTGGCCCCAGTCATGTGGACTTTTGGAGGCTAGTCACCAGCCCACTATCTTTCTGACATATTTTTGCAAGTATTTTTGGCATATCACTGTGCACCAAGCTTGTCCTTTCTCTCACACAGGCTACATACTTTAGCCCTTTCCCCCTCAGCTGAACTCTTCCATCTGTCTAATAAGCGATTAATTCCCTTGACAAAAAAAAAAAAAAAATAGACATCAGTGGTAGTTTTTTAATATATCAGTTTTTCATACATCAAGAGAATGGCTTGGTCCAATTCAAGTGGTACTCCTTTAGCTGTTTTATTCTTTTTATTTTGTTTTGGGGTTTTTTTCAGATCAATAAATTTTTTTCTTCAAATTGAAGGAGTCAAATGTAGAATGTGAACTCTAGAGCCAAGCTTTGGAGTTTACACCCCCTTCCACTATTTAGTCACTATGTAATCAAGTTATTTAACCTCCCTGGGCCTCAGTTTCCTCATAGGGATGTGGGTATATAAAATAAGTAAGTATGTATAAAGCTTATAACATTGTCTGGCACATAATAAGATTACATAAGTATATGTTACTATCACCATGATTATTATTTTATGCCATGTTATTCCTTGATGCTGTTATACTATGTATTTACAGGTGTTGAGATACAAAATATACTTTGGAGTTTCACATAGGAATACATGGCAAATCAGAGTTAACATCTTCAAACATACACACGCACACACACACTGTGAGAACATTTTAAAATCTTATCAGTCATTCCACCACATCGAAACATTGACTAGGAACTCAAAGTATTCAACTCTTGGTAAACGGGGATCTCACATCCTTGCTGGATTCTTCCACACCAACCATCTAATAATCTGAGGAAATATGATTTTGAATTTTATTCTGTAAGTGGCTAATGTTCAAGAATGAGACATTTTATTAGACCGTTTATTCACTGAGAAAATAATAGTTCCCATCCTGTGCCAAGCATCATGCAAGTTGCTGAGGGTGCAAAGATAAACAAAAAAGTTCATAGTTCTTATTGTCTCCGAGTTTATAATCTGGTGGAGAAAAAAACATACAAAGGAAACAATTTAGTTTAAGAGCTAAAAAAAAATGAATAATGCAAGGTTCCATGAGAGTACATGGGAAAGGCAGGTATGTTGAACTTGGAGGGCCAGGAAAATCTTCCAGAGGAACGGCTGTCTAAATGGAGACATAAGGGGTAAGGGGGAGTTAGTAAAAGTCTGGGTGAGAAGTTTTCAGAGCAAAGGGAAGAGCATATGTGAAGACTACTGTATCTGTGATAGACCACAAGGACTTAATTGTTCTTACTACACTTGTCTGTTCTTCTACTAGAATAAAGACAGAAGACTTGTCTGGTTAGTACACTGCTATATATCCATATCCTTGAAAAGTGCATATACAGTGATATACAGTAGGATCTCTATAAATATTTGTGGAATGAATTAATGCATTTCAACACAGCTCTGTTATTTTCCACTTACATCTTCCAACGAGGAACTCTGGTTAGTTTACTCTGATGATTAAGCCTGAGGGTTTACAACAGTATCATTTATGCCTATCAAGGATCTACTGCACAAAGGTAGTATGTCATCCTTGTGTTCCTATAAAAAGTTATAGCTTACTCTTCAATGGTATTGAGAGACAAAGAGACAACAAATACTATCCATGTTAAGAAAAAATGATATTAGTATCTCTTATCTTTCCATGAACTGCCATTATGATTCAGCCATGCAGATACAGGTTCAGATGCTTGCAGCCTAGAGTTTCCCAGTTGTTTTCCTATCCCAATCATAGAAAGAGTGAATAAAAGGAACCCCCAAAGTCTTAAATACTGGTCAGAAAAAAAATGCATTCAATATTGGATTAAAAATGCAATAATTTCAGCTATAGGTTCAAGACAAGAATTTTGCCAGGGTTCCTAAGTGAGTCCTAAAGTCTTCCTGAGGAACCACAGTAAAATATTGAATTGAAGTAAACCTAACAAATGTATGAGGTAGACAATCTCAGTTCTAGGAATCAGCAATTCTGGTACAAGCACAGGGGAAAATTGTGAAACGACAGGTTTATTTCTGGCATCCTTCCACTTTCCCTTTCAGAAAACTTCGCATTCTCACTGCCCAAGCCACCCTTCCCACACCCCGCCCACCATCCTCGCTCAAGGCTGATCCTCTCAGGCAATACCTCACTTCTCCACTTGTCTCTTTATCCTCTTACCTTTCAAAATCTCAGATGGATCAGAGACTTCATTTTTGTATGTTTGAGGTGTTCATGAAAGGCTGTCAGACCCAATAAATAGCACGGAGACGAAAGCCCAGTTAAACTAGCTATGTGCTGTGCAGTCCTGGCAAGTTACATGAGCTCTCTGAAGCTCTGAATCCTCATCAGTGATGATAGAGTGCCATCCCATTGGGAAAATGTAATCAATGATCAAAGGATTCCATACTGGAGAGTTAAAGATTAAAATGCTCAACGCGGGGCTTCCCTGGTGGCGCAGTGGTTGAGAGTCCGCCTGCCGATGCAGGGGACGCGGGTTCGTGCCCCGGTCTGGAAAGATCCCACGTGCCGCGGAGCGGCTGCGCCCGTGAGCCATGGCCGCTGAGCCTGCGCGTCCGGAGCCTGTGCTCCGCAACGGGAGAGGCCACAACAGTGAGAGGCCCGCGTACCGCAAAAAAAAAAAAAAAAAAAAAAATGCTCAATGCATCCTTCCAGAAATAGCCACATGTTCAAAGGACATAAGGCCAAAGTAAGAAAAGGCTTACAAGAGGTTTCCTGGCATCAGGAAGAGAATAAGGATAAGTAAATAAGGATAAAGACTTTCCCAGAAAACTTTAACCCACACTTTGTGGGCAGCTACCTACTCCACCTATTTCAACTAGTATAAGGTAGTGCATACAGAAGACAGTTACGAAACAGAAACTTCTAGATAATTAAATGGTTCCAGCCCAGTTATTGAGCCCAGAGCTAAACATATTTTAAGTGCTCAATTAATTTCTAACTAAATGAAATTGACCACTGCCTTATGTATTTTAGTGTGCAGTTGCCTCTTGAGTATATTTGTATACTTCCAAAAGAGCTACTACTTTTCATTAATTTTAGAACGGATATTCTTCCTCATTGTTATAACTATGAAATCAGGCTACATCTTACAATTTATTACAGTTAATTAGCCTTTTTCTTCTTTCTTAGTGGTGCATAAAAGATGGAATCTTCGATTCACTAAAATGTTAACATATAGAATTCCAGAAAATGAGTATGCAATGAGTCCTGATTGAAAGTCAAAGAGCAAATACTCAGTTTAGTGGACCATAGTGATCTATTATGCTTCTTGGACGCTTAGTCTCTGAGCACCAACTTTAAGGATATTTAAAAAGACAGGTATGAACAAGGTACATGTGTAAAAAGAAGTGTTTTGTGATGCGCTAGGAAATATATAATTATTTCAAGGGAAGTGAGCAAATCTCAAAATAAGATAAATATATATTCACTTTAATTTTTAAAAGTACATACCGTAATTGTTTCAAAATGACAAGATGTGAAAAAAAGACTGCTAGGCTGTCAACTCTTTATAAAGCTTGAATGATGTCTTAATCTATTGGAAGTTGTGCATTAAGCAGTTTGAAAATCACTACTTTGTATTCATCAATATTTACGTAAAAATGCCCAAAGTATTATGGTTCCTTTAAGCAATTTCCAAATATTCATTCTACCCAAGTGATTTTGGGGAAATCATTAAGAAAGGAAAGAAAGAAAAAGAAAGGAAGCGAAGAAGGAAGGTGGGGGGGAGGGAGAGAGGAAGTAAAAAAGGAAGGAAGCCACTCATTGTTGACATAAGCACAGTAAGTTTATATTTAATTTTACAAATCTTCCATTATTTGGGGTTAATGTAAACATAGTCATGTGACTCCCCATGGCAGAATTAAGATTCTTGTAGAGCGCAGTTATCAGTGTTGACTCTCGTGTACTCACGTTCTCTAAGAAATTATTTGTTTTTAAAATGATATTTCTGTATCTGTGAAGACTCAAATATTTCTTATTGTCTTGATACGTTTTGGTTTTATATTTTGATTTACCATCCTGGGTGCAATCATCCACTGATCAGATCAGAATATACATTTCATAAAAACAATACAGAACATAAAAACTCCAACCTCACGCCACAGTTTCACACATCTGTACCAGTTAAAGATTATGACCAATTCCAGATGCTCTAGTCTATAACATTCTCTGTAGACATGGAAAATATCACATCAGACAGACCTGTTGCACCATGAATTCTCAACTTTGAAGTTTCTGAGACGTCATGTACAGCTTGACAAAATCTGCAGTTGCTTATTGCATCATCCAATATACCTCTTGTGTTAACTTAAACAATTCCAATGTAAAAGAAAAGATTAGATTAAAAACAAGATAGATCAAGGAATCCACTGAAATTTCAAAAGCAAAGTAAAATCCTACAACTTTTAAAACAAGCAGAATATATTCTCTGCTTTTTCCCTAAAACTTGACCATAGACAGTAAACAAAAAATTGACAAAAACTCAATTTTAGAATGTTATTCTTACAAAAGACAGTGAAATAAACCAAGTGTCTATCAACTGATGAATGGATAAACAAAATGTGATATACCCACACAATGGAATAATATTCAGTGATAAAAAGGAATGAAGTACGATACATGCTACAACATGGATAGACCTTGAAAATACTTTGCTAAGGGAAAAAGGCCAGTCACAAAAGACCACGTATTGTATGATCTGATTTAGTTAAAATTTCCAAATCCAGAGAGACAGAAAGTAGATTAGTGATTGCCTAAGGCTGGGAGCAGGTGATAGATAGACAGTGACTGCTAATAGGTACAATGTTTCTTTTGGGAGGTGATGAAAATGTTCTAAAATTAGATTATGGTGACAGTTGCAAAACTCTGTGAATATACTAAATTGTACACTTTAAATGGGTGAATTATGGTATGTGAATGACATGTCAATAACACATTTCAAAAGATAGCGCAATAGCTTATAGGTAAAACTTTTTCCTCCTAGTAAATGGCAAAAATGTTCTCCATGGCAGAGATAGAAATGCTCTGCTGAAAGCACTGAAAAATAAAAAGAGAAAAGGGGAGTCCTCAGTAGAAATTTACTGAAGAGAACTCAATATAGGGGCAGTTATCCAATGCTATTATCTGTGTGTAAATAAATGATTCCAGTAACTAGGAAACAGTTCTTGGAGCCTGAGAGGGATAGTCAGATAAAATACAGGAAGCTCTTAAATTTGAATTCCAGACAATGAATAGACTTTTAATATAAATGTCCCCAAATATTACATAGATATTAAATTAAATATTATAAAAATATTACATATCTGGGGACATACTTAACGTTAAAATACTATCCATTATTTGCCTGAAATTCTAATTTATCTGAGAGTCTTATACTTTTTTTGTCCTTATTAAATCTGACAATCTAGACCTGTGATTATTATTTTTTTAGAGTGCTTTCTTATAAAGAGCTCAGAGCAATTGAAAACAAAACCAGGGTAAGTCTAAGTAAGAATGAGGGAAAACTGTTCCAGCCATATATCACCCATTCATTTATTTAGTGTTTTATACGCCCAACATTGGAGATACAACAGTAAGATGGATTCAGAACTTAGAGTCTGGCAGAGAAGACAGACAAGTGAAAACGCAATAACAGTGAAGTATGATAAATGACAGAGGATGACAAGAAGACAATAAGTGAAGAAGGAAAATCAGGAAAGATGGGCAAAGGCTCAGAGATAAAAAGAACATGGCTAGTTCAAAGAAACAAAGTTCCATATTAAAACACACACACACACACGCACGCACGCACACACACACAGAGCAAGGGTAGAATGAAGAAAAGAT
Organism: Monodon monoceros; assembly: GCF_005190385.1. NCBI lineage: Eukaryota > Metazoa > Chordata > Mammalia > Artiodactyla > Monodontidae > Monodon > Monodon monoceros. The sequence continues at coordinate 27,511,493 of NW_021703777.1, read as the reverse complement.
TATTTTAAAGAGGTATAGAAAAGCCAGACCATGGAGGGTGGTGTTTTTTCATTTGTTTTAAATACATTTGATTTTTTAAAGCAGTTTTAGGTTCACTACAAAATTAAGCAGAAGGTATAGTGTTCCCATACACCCCTGTCCTCACACATGCAAGGCCTCCCCCATGTCAACATCCTGAACCAGAGGGGTAGATTTGTTACAATCAATGAACCTACATTATCTCTCAAAGTTTCCATTAAGGTTCACTTTGGTGTTATACTTCTATGGATTTTAACAGATGTATAATGACATGTATCCACCATTATAGTTTCACTGCCCTAAAAATCCTCTGTGCTCTGCCTGTTCATCCCTCCCTCGCTCCTAACCCCTGGCAACCACTGATCTTCTCCTGTCTCCATAGTTTCGCCTTTTCCATAATGTCATGTAGTTGAAATCATCCAGTATGTAACCCTTTCAGACTGGTTTCTTTCACTTAGTAATATGCTAAAAATGTAAGGTTCTCCCATGTCTTTTCATGGCTTGGTAGCTCATTTCTTTTAAGAGCTGAATAATGTTCCATTGTTTGGAGATAACATTGTCTGGAGGGTTTTTAAGTCATCTTAAAAGTACTGATTTTAAACAAGGAGAAACGGGATCACATTGCTTAAAAAAAAATCACTCTGGTTCTAAACTGGAGAATAGACTGGAGGAGAGGACTGATAAGAATATTACTGTTGTGATTTGGAGGAGAAATACTGGTGGCCTGGAACAGTGTGTTAGTGGCTAGGGCGAGACATGAGCATAATCAAGGCGTAAAAGGAAGCAGAATCCTAGGACTTCCTGATTGGTTGGTTGTGACAATGAAGGAGTAGGAGGAGTGAAGTCGGCATCCTGGGTTTCCAGTTTGCACTTTCGTGTCATTCACTAAGAGAATGAGAACTAAGAAGAGAGGAGAGACTTGTAGAGAGCTATATTGAGATAATTTGGGGGCACATTTATCTTGAATCATCTCCAGGATATCTATCGGAGCAGTGGTTTCCACTTGAGCATAGTAATGGCTGGTTGAGTATACTAATAAAGAATTCAGGAAAGAGGTCTAACCTCCAGGTGTAGATATGGGAGGCATGGCCAAGAGAAACAAAACTGAAGCCTAGAAGTGGATACTCATCCAGAGAGTATGGCCAGAGTTCGAGAAGAGGGGTCAGGACAAAACCTCAAAGAACACCAGCATTTAAAGTCCCTTCAGAGGAACGGACTTGAGGACATGGGGAGGGGGCAGGGGAAGCCAGGACGAAGTGAGAGAGTGGCAGGGACATATATATACTACCAGATGTAAAATAGATAGCTAGTGGGAAGCTGCCACATCACATGGGGAGATCAGCTTGGCGCTTTGTGTCCACCTAGAGGGGTGGGATAGGGAGGGTGGGAGGCAGGGAGATGCAAGAGGGAGGGGATATGGGGATATATGTATACGTATAGCTGATTCACTTTGTTATACAGCAGAGACTTGTAAAGCAATTACATTGTACAATTACAACACCGTTGTAAAGAAATTATCCTCCAATAAAGATGTTAAAAAAGAAAAACTAATAAAATAAAATTAAAAACTAAAGTCCCTGAAGAGGAAGTGACAGCAATCAGAGATGTTCCTAAGAAGCTGGGAGTTGGTGGTATGACAGAAGTAATCAAAGAGAGTTCCAGGAGCTGGATTAAGGCTTTTAGAGACATTAAAAGATTGTAGTATTCTGTCTCCAATAGGAAATTAAAACTTAAATATATGTTTATATATGCATGTTAAAATTAAGTCATTATATGTAATATATTTATCCATTCATAAAGCATGATTCAACACGTCTATTGAACTTAAAATGTCTTCTTTCTAAATTTCTCTGATGGAAGAATTTAGGTAAGTTCAGCGAGGCTAAATTTCTTCAACGTTTCCTTGATTGGGAAAGAACTTCAAGCATGTACTTAGTCTCCTTATTCTGCTGACAGGGGATGGTTAGCAGTGTTGAAGGTTCAAGACAATAAAATTAAAATTTCAACATGCCCACGGGATTTAGAGACAAATCCAGTCGTAAACTTGACAAGTTTACGTAGAGAGATGGGTCAGAATCCAGAAGGAAATGAGTCGTAGGAAGTGGGTCAAGAGGAAGGAAATGGCGACAATGAAGATATACAAGGCTTTCAAGAAGTTTGGCTCTGGAGCGAGAGAGACAGAGAGTGCAGAGACTGGGCTGGAATGTGAGGCTGGAAAATGGGGCAGTCTTGAGTGTGTTTAAATGCTGATGGGGAAGTAGACAAAGATGCCAGGTCAGGCCCTAGGGCGGTTGAACTCCTCCTGGTTTGTGAGAGGGAAAAGAAAGACAAGAAAGGGTATATTTGCTGACAAGCTTATCAATTTCATGGCTGGAAATTCAAAGCGTTTGGTATAATAGCTTCACTTTCTTATGAAATAGAAGGAAAAATAATTGCCTGAACATAAAGGGGAAAATGAAGCAGTTAGTGGTTCAAGGTGAATGATAGGCTGCTAGAAAGAATGAAGAACTTGACTAGGAGCCCACTGTGTCTGGGAAAGAAAGATAGTAGGAGAAGAAGTTAATGATCTAGCTCTTTTTCTCACTGAGTAGGTATTCTTAAATTAATATAAGACCACTTTCACACACACATGTACACCAATGATAGAAATATCTTCTTAACACCCCTTTTAATGTATAATAAAAATGCAAATCAAAAGAACTCCATTTATAGAACAATCTCCCCTTCAAAGCAGAATATTCCAAAATGAGAGTCCAGGAAAATCGATTGCTACCACCCAACTGCTTATAAATGCAAAGAATCGGGTTCAATTTACTAATCATGTTCAATTCCATTATCTATGGTTAGATGCTGGAAGCATTGATCTGAATAATCCAAAACAGCGGGTATCCCAAAATGATTTAAATTGGGTTCTGAAAAACATAATTATTTACATTAAATTTACATTCCTAATTTGCTTCAATTAGGCAAATATTAAAACTAGTTTGAATTCTCTAGAAAAATATGCAGTGATATCCAGGGTCAAAGATGATCAGAGTTTAGAGAGGATCCAGAGATTACCATTTAGCAACAAATAATAAAGAAAATGAATCCCCTCAATTGTATTGAGGCAAATTTTTAATAATTACAAAATAATTGATAAATAAATGATCCATAAATTTTCAGAAGCAGAGCTGTTCCCATTCTTAACCTGACCCCACTCTTATCCTGAACTGAATCTTAAACTCCAGGTGCATTCCTTCCAATACCCAGGCTTACCTAAATTACTTCTCAATATGAGTGCGTTGGATGGAGATATAGCCAGCCTAACATTATACTGCTCTCACATCCTTCATCCACTCGCTCATTTAACTCAATACAGTCAATCTTAGTAATCATTCAAGTTCTGAGAAATTACTTTGTGTCAGGGACTGGGTTAATTTGCTAACATCACAGAAATCAATAACAGAGATGACCTGATTAAATCACCAATTAAAAATTATGAGATATGATTGATGACAGTTGCGTAATCTAAGGGAAAGCAATGGACTACCCATCCAAGCCTGGTGTTCACTTATGAATACTTCCCAAGGAACACGGCCTTTGAGGTCCTAAACAATGAGTAAGAGTTAATCAGGTAGAGAAGAAAAGGGATCAGGAAGAATAATAAAGATGGGATCAGTTTGGACAAAGAAGTGAGAGATGTGATGATTCATTCAAGAAAGAGGTTTCTATTGTAAACAGTGCTGCATGAACATTGTGGCACATGACTCTTTTTGAATTATGGTTTTCTCAGGGTATATGCCAAATAGTGGGATTGCTGGGTCATATGGTAGTTCTATTTTTAGTTTTTAAAGGAACCTCCATCGACAGATGAATGGATAAAGAATATGTGGCACATATATACAATGGAATATTACTCAGCCATAAAAAGAAATGAAATTGAGTTATTTGTAGTGAGGTGGATGGACCTAGATTCTGTCATACAGAGTGAAGTAAGTCAGAGAAGAAAAAATACCGTATGCTAACACATATATATGGAATCTAAAAAATAAATAAATAACTAGTTCTGATGAACCTAGGCGCAGGACGGGAACAAAGATGCCAACGTAGAGAATGGACTTGAGGACACAGGGAGGGGGAAGGGTAAGCTGGGACGAAGTGAGAGAGTGACATGGACAGTACACACTACCAAATGTAGAATAGATAGCTAGTGGGAAGCAGCCGCATAGCACAGGGAGATCAGCTCGGTGCTTTGTGTCCACCTAGAGGGGTGGGATAGGGAGGGTGGGAGGGAGACGCAAGAGGGAGGGGATATGGGGATATATGTAAACATATAGCTGATTCACTTTGTTATACAGCAGAAACTAACACAACATTGTAAAGCAACTATACTCCAATAACAATGTTAAAAAAAATAAAGAAGAAAGAAAGAGGTTTCCTCCGATGGAGCAGAAGGGTCAGATCCTGCAAAGATTTGTATGCCAAGATAAGGAAGTGGATCACATCCTGTAGGTCATGAGGATTTTTTTAATGGAATCTTTAGAATGACATGATGAGGTTCACGTCTTAAAGCAATTGCTCTAGATGGATTGGAGGGTTTGGGAAAAACTTAAAAGCAGAGAGATGAGCTGAGGTGTTAATGAGACAGATGCAGTAGAACTGGAGGAGGCGAAATCCAGAAATATTAAAGGGGCAAGAACCACTGACCTGTTGACTGATAAGAAGGAGGCAATGATGGGAGGGGAAGAAGAGCCTGAGCTAATTCTCCATGCTTTGGTTGGACATGGAATGAATTTTGGCATTACCACTCACTAAGTTAGAGACTGCAGTAGGAGAAAGAGATTTGGGCAGAAGGCAGTAAGTGCAGATTTGAACATGCTGAGTTTGCAATGCCTGTAGGGATAGTGTTCTAGAAATAATCAAGGAGTCAATTAATTAAATAGGTCTGTCACCCAAGAGACAGGTCAAATCTGGGGATTTAGATTGGGAATCATCATAATATAATGAGTGTGGATGAAAGCATAGCCCATAGAGAGTGGAACAAAGAGAATAAGCAGAGAAAAGAAAAAACAATGGAGACCTGTCTGCATTACACCAACTAAAAGATAGTGAGTGTCCTGGTTAGTGGGGCTGAAAGGGCTTAGCCTTAAGGCTAAGGTAGAGTTTAACTGTTCTTTTTTTTTTTTATCACTTTTTTAAACTGAAGTATAGTTGATTTACAATTTTGTGTTAGTAGAATTTAGGTTTCTTTATCCTAATCAACTTGCCCTGGTGATTCCACTCAAACTAATTTTTAAATTTTTTATTATATTTTTTTCTTGATGAGGTATGTTTCTTAATCTTGAATTATAATTAAAGTCTTTTTTTAAAATAACAGCTCCTAGATTGACAATATTTGTTTACTTTTTCTTTAGTTCAAGAACCTGAATCAATCTATAGATTATTTAACATTTACATACTATGTTTGACAGAGGAGAGTGGAGCTTTTTATTGTAGAATACTCTATGTTAGATTACAAGTAAATGGATACAATTTCCTCCCATTTCTGTAAGAACATCCCTGTACAGTGTGACTTTTCTGTTCCTCACGATAAGAGGGAAAATCTTTACTCTATTCCTTGGATCTTGGGTTGTTTGGGTTTTTGTTTTTTGTTTTTACTTGGTTTGTTCAAAAGACCACCAGCAAACACGATGTGAGCAGAGACTTGAAAAAGGCTTGTACTTTGGGCCTTGCCCTTTCTTGCTTCCGGGAAACTTTCCGCCACCATGTGAAGAAGACCAGGTTAGCCTACTGGTGAGACCATGTGACACAAAAATGAGCCATCCCCGCTGAAAGGCTCTAGACTACCAACCTTCCAGCTGACAGATATGCAAGTGAAACTGTCCTAGAGCATGCATCCCCAGGAGAGCTGCCAGCTGAGATGTACAAAGCTGTCTCAGAATAGAAGAGCCATCCAGCTGACCTAGAAAACTGTAAGCAAGTAAAATGATTATTATTTTCAGTCACACAGTTTTGGGATGATTCTGTTATGCAGCAATGGATAACTGACATTCCCACCTTCTAGAGGTGGAAAAGAAATAATTTAATTTGTTTTAAATAATTTCTATGTATCATTTTTTTAGATTCCACATGTAAGTGATATCACATGGTATTTGCCTTCTCTGACTTACTTCACTCAGCATGATAATCTCTAGGTCCATCCATGTTGCTGCAAATAGCATTATTTCATTCTTTTTTATGGTTAATATTTCATTGTATAAATATACCACATCTTCTTTATCCATTCATCTGTCGATGGACACTTAGGTTGCTTCCATGTCTTGGCTATTGTAAGCAGTGATGTAATAAACATTGGGGTGCATGTATCTTTTTGAATTATGGTTTTCTCTGGATATATGCCCAGGAGTGGGATTGCAGGATCATATGGTAGCTCTATTTTTAGTTTTATAAAGAACCTCCATACTGTTCTCCATAGTGGCTGTACCAATTTACATTCCGACCAACAGTGTAGGAGGGTTCCACACCCTTTCAGCACTTATTGTTTGTAGACTTTTTGATGATGGCCATTCTCACCAGTGCGAGGTGATACCTCAGTGTAGTTTTGATTTGCACATATATACAAAACAGAAATAGACCCACAGACATAGAAAACAAACTTATGGTTACCAAAGGGGGAAGTGGGGAGAGGGATAAATTAGGAGCTTGGGATTAACATAAACACACTACTATATATAAAATAGATAACCAACAAGAACCTACTGTATAGCACAGGGAACTCTACTCAATATTTTGTAACAACCCATAAGGGAAAAGAATCTGAAAAAAATTTTGAAAAAAGATATATATGTATAACTGAATCACTTTGCTATACACCTGAAATTAACACAACATTGTAAATCAACTACACTTCAATTAAAAATAAAAATAATTAATTAATTAGTTAATTTCTAAATTATAATTTCTGATATAGGAAGAGAATCTCACAGCAGGGAAACTTTACCTCTTCTCTGACTTTAACCAGAAAAACATACTCCACTTAAGCATTCTTTAGAGGGTGTAGATATATCCTAAATCATGATAATTAAGTATCTTAAATTTTAATCATAGTTAATAGCCTGGATTAAGTCTGGGTTGAGAGACAGGCAGTTCTAAATGTTTTCACCCTGTAGCTATACATTTTTAAAAATCATAATTTTTATGAAGGCACATAATCAGGTTTTTTATCCAAATAGTACACTGACACTAATTCCTGACCTTTCATTTTATTTTTGTTTAAAATCCAATAGATGTTCTAAAAACTATTTTGAGGGTGCTATAGATGTTTCTCAAAAAATCTAGGATGAAAATATTTCATAATAGATATCAATATTTCTACCAAAAAACTAAAAGAATTCTTTTAGAGTACAATCTCACAAGATAAAACTAGTTTTCTTAGGGTAATTATAGACAAAGTTTATGAATTATTCTTTTTTGTATCGCCCATAATCCCTCCAGTTTAAAGATGCACTTGATATGCATTGGTTGATTGAGTGAGTGAATGCATTATTGAGTGAGTGAATGATTAACGGGCCAATCGTATTGCTTCAGAGTTTACGTGGTTGTTGTACTTCAGAAGATGTGATTTGAGTCATTTCATAACAAGGTTTTACCCGTATTGTACTCATAAATGAAACCATGCTAATGACTGAAAGAATCATCTCAACTTCGAGATCCTTCTATCTAAGTTAGATTTGCCAGTTTCTACCCAGCATTTATAACAGATTGTATTCTTCTTTTAATAGAAAAAAACCAGCTGATCTTTCACCTAACTTACAAGTTGTGCAATAGTTATAGATATATAAAATATGTATTTATCTTTATATTTAGAGATAACACTGCTCATGACGATGGTTATCTGAGTGAACAGGTGTGGCTGAAAAAACCTTTGCCTGACCAACTGTTCTCTCCACACCATGCACACATAAAGACTCTTCTATGGTTGGCAGCTGTAGCCCTATTTGCAGAGCCCTCAGCTACTTGCAGCTCCACCATTCAAAACCATACTCTGCCCGTTACCATTATTCATAAATAGCGATACGTGTAACTCATGCAAGTAAAGGTATTCTTCCTATTATCACTTAGAATTCCAGACTTATACTGACTCATACTACGTTTTACCTTCTGGGATCTTTACAGCTCTTCTGCTCACTCTGCTTTTGCTTGCCATCCTTCAGGTTAGCAAACAGCATCCATGTGAGCCTCCTATGGCCATACATTCTTCACACATGCCTAGTCTCAAAGCCTCATGTTTCCTTAAGAATATTCATTCACTAGCAAAGTTTGGGTTCTTGCTGTCTGACTTGCCTACTTTAAGTTAAATACCACTCACAAGAGGAACTGGCGAACCTATTCGAGAAACAGTTTATTCATTTACTTACCGCTTATTTCTTGAAGCACCAGCAGTGTTCTAGGTGCTGGGAACACAGCAAAAAACAGTCACTGCCACAGTGGAGCTTTTATTACAGTGATGCAGTTCTCTTCCAACTTCAGAGCAGAGCTAATAGCACCTCTTCTTTAATATCACTTAGACCACTCTTTTACACCTAATAAGTGCTTAATACATGCTGATAAGACAGATCAGAAGTCTTGAAAAACCTCATTTTACGCTGGAGTCTTAATATATGCAGTCGTCCCTCAGTATTCGGGAGGGATTGGTTCCAGGACCTCAGCGAATAAGAAAATCCACAGATGCTCAAGTCCCTCAAATAAAATCGTGTAGTGTACCCAATAGTCCATATCGTGGTTTCAGAATCTTCAGATTCAGATGCAAAACCCACAGATACGGAGGGTGACTGCATGTATGTATATGTATATTTATACACACACACACATCTTATCTGTCAGTGAACCTTGGAGAACCCTGAGCTTTTGATTGATTCCATTTTCTACTCATGATCATTGGATCTCTTGGATCTCCACACTGCCTAGGTAACCAAAAAGCATGATGGATTTTAGATATCCTTTGTCAATCAAAATGATTAACTGGCTACCTTGCTTCCTCTCTGCAAGCTGGGATATGATTTTGTTCTTCCCAGACTTATATCAAGCCTATGGTCCTATACTTACTCTGCCAAGATTTCCATATGTTTTATTAGCATTTTTTTCCTGAGTGCCTCAACAGTATTCTAATTGTGCACATATGGGTTCATGGCATAGATTTCAGGAGGCTTGTCTGGGGCTTGACATGCTGCCTCACCTTCTCTCTATGTATGGTTTTCAAATGCCAATATTCAGCAGCACACCCACATCAACTGGAGGTAAGTCACATCACAGGGGAAGAGTCAACACAAGCACAAGCGTATCATTCCTCTACCTTATTTCTGTGCCTATTGGCTCAAGCATCTCAGAGATTTGTTGGTCAGTTGATTATTTATTCTGAAGACTATATTTTAGGAATTCCAGAGAGAGCTACTAATAGATTCTTACTATAAAAGGTCTTTGATATATCCTACCTACCCAACTTCATATTTCTTACTCAATGTAAATTCTCTCCCCCCAAAAAGGTCTTGCGGGTTATATTGCCAAATTTGTAGCAAAAATAAACGCTGTATTATCCAAATTTCATTTCCCTTCTGGACTTTTATAAATACCACATTATTTCCCATTTCTACCCTCTATACGATCTAGGAGAGGAAGAAAACTCAAAAATGTATTAATGAATAATAAGCATACTACTGGGGAACTAGGAATTGGGATTGTGTACACTACTTTGTATCCTGATCTGGACAGCAGAATACACACGAACGTATTAAAAACTACTTGACTATGATCTCGATCCCTCAAAGCTCAAACCATAAAACAATCAAAAACAAGTGTTTACTTTGCACTTCCTATGTTCCTAGCAATATGCTAGTTCCCATGAAAAGAAAAAGATTATCATCCTCCCCAAGGATCCCTAAAACTTTAATGGAGAGAGAAGACCAAATAATAAAATACATGGCCAACAACAAAATGTCATTTCAGACTATTTCAGCAAAATCATAAATATCATTTAAAGGGCAAAATCAATGGCTCATTGAATGGTACCACTAATTAGTACTAAAGTAACTCAGAGACAAAAAGGTAGTGAGTAGTCCAGGTGCTTCATGCAGAGCAAGGCCTCTCAGAAGAGAGACCATATTTATACAGTTGCATCTGGGACCTGATGCCCTTTGGTTATATACAACAATACAAAGTACTGAGACAGGAATGAGCGTGAAAGTGATGGCTGGTAGGGGGATGGATGGACATTTCTCATATTTCCACAGCTGTCCCAGAACTTTTGAGCACCCTTCATATGTTGAAGAGTTTTCCCCTCCCCAAAGTAGAAGCTAGAAATTGTTTTCCCAGCTTCCCTCGAAGGTAGGGTATGGATGGGCTCAGGACCTGGGCCTCGCCAATTCACCTCACACAAGACAAAGGTGGAAGAAGGTGGAGTGAATGAAAGAGTGTAGTGTTAAATTGATGCTGGCAGGGCAGGAAGAGACAGCCTTCATTGGCTGCAGTGACAGTGGTCCTAGTTTTAGTGTCCCCTACAAACTTCAGAGCCTGTACTGAGTGAAGTTGGGCAATACTGCAATTTGGAGATTGTTTCTGAGTGAAAGGCCACCAAGCTTGACTCTCTGACCATCACAGAAAATCTATGGCATAAAATTTATTCTTTTATAAATTTCTTATTATGTTTAAAATAGTGCAAGTGGGTTCTGTTGTTTGCAACTGCAAATTTTAACAGAGACTAGACCATGGAGAGCAGAATGTGCCTCTTGAATCAATATTTGTTTTCAAAAGGAAATAACAGTAGCCAAGACATTGAAGCAGCCTAAATGCCCATGAACAGATGAATGGATAAAGAAGATGTGGTATATATACACAATGGAATATTACTCAGCCATAAAAAAGAATGAAATAATGCCATTTGCAGCAACATGGATGGACCTAGAGATTACCATACTAAGTGAAGTCAGACAGAGAAAAGACAAATGTCATATGATATCACTTATATGTGGAATCTAAAAACAGTTATACAAATGAACTTATTTACAAAACAGAAACAGACTCACAGACATAGAAAACAAACGTATGGTTACCAAAGCAGAAAGGTGGGGGGGAGGATAAATTAGTAATTTGGGATTAACAGATATCACACAATTGCATATAAAATAGACAACAAAGTCTTACTGTATAGCACAGGGAAATATATTCAATATCTTGTAGTGACCTATAATGGAAAAGAACCTGAAAAAGAAGATATATATATATCTCAATACTTCAAATAAATAAATAAACAAAATAAAAATGTATATTAGTAAAAATACTAAATTCAGAGACTTCCTTGACGGTCCAGTGGGTTAGACTCCACACTCCCAATGCAGGGGGCCTGGGTTCGATCCCTGGTCGGGGAACTAGATCCTACACTCATGCCACTACTGAGAGTCCACATTCCAAAACTAAGAGTCTGCATGCTGCAACTAAAGATCCCACATGCCGCAACTAAAGATCCCACATGCTGCAATGAAAATCCTGCATCCAGCAACTAAGACCTGGCGCAGCCAAAATAAATAAATAAATATTTTTGAAAAACACTAAGTTCATCACAAGGTCTAGAAAACTAGAAAGAAAAGCAAATGGTTAAAGGATATACAGGAAGCATGATAAATTTAACACAAGGGTATGATATGCATAACAGCACGAATGTTGACTATTTGGCGGGGGAGTGCAGCTCACCTACACCCAACTGCACACCCCTTCCTCTGAACTTCTTTGTGCCCTGGGAGGCTGACTTCCCTCTGTCCGTCTTCTGCATCCTTGGGCCCCCTGCATGATAGATTCCAGCTGTGTTCTGCCAGTGAGGAGCATCACGAAGCAGAAATGTGAGATCAGAGGACTCCATTCTCTTAGCTCCGTCCCTGCAAGTTCTCCTGGTCGGCAGCCTGCCTTGCCAAAGGGCTAGGCTCCTGCCAGGCAGCTTTATTCTCAATACATTTTTTCTTTGAGTATATTTTCTTAGCTCTTGAAATATAGGGATGGTAACAGAACTCCAAAGCCACTAGTACCAGGGTAGTACTTCCCCTTTCAGGCTTCCCACACTCAATCACACCTCTGCAAAGTCTCTTTATAAACTCTCTTCCATTTACCCAAGAGAGTGTGCCATCACTTTCACGCTGGGACCCTAACTAATAAAGTATTAATAATACGTGTTATTTGGACATCCGTGTCTTCTAAAACTATACAGACCTGCAAGGAAAAGATGAACACAACATTCAGAAGAGTGGTTGACTCCGGGAGATGGGAAGGGAGTGAGAGTAATTAGATTGGAGAATGGTAAATGGGAGACACAGAGGCTATATATGTAATATATCCAATAAAGGTTTATTCTTAAGCTGGGTCATGGGAACATGAATGTTTTCTATAACATTCTTCATGATTTTTATGTTAAAGTCTATAATTTAACAATAAGTTTTCACTCTCCCAAGGATATCTTTTAGTAAATAAAAGTCTTTGTTTTAATACAGTTTAATTTATCAAGCTATTCTTTTATGGTTAAAGCTTTTTAGGTCCTATTTAAGAAAACTTTGTCAACTAAAATGGCAACACAGAAGACACCACCTTCTGTCCCCTTACAAAGAAAAACAATTAGACAGCTATCCACAAACAGAAGCTCATACAGACAGACAGTAGAGTGGTGGTTACCAGAGACTGGGGGCTGGGGGAAATGGAACAGAGGTCAAAGGGTACAAACCTCCAAGTATAAGATGAATAACTTCGGGGGATGTAATGAACAGTGTGGTGATTATACTTAATTAAACTGTATTATATACTTGAAAGTTGCTAGAAGAGTAAATCTTGAATATTGTTAACACAAACAAGAAATGGTAATTATGTGAAGTGATGGAGGCTTTAGCTAATGCTACTGTGGTAATCATATTGCAATACATAAGTGTGTCAATTCAACACCTTAAACTTACACAATGTTATAATGCCGATTATATATCAATAAAGCTGGGGGCGGTGGGATGGGGGAAGATTTACTACTTAAGAATATCTAGGGGACTTCCCTGGTGGTTCAGTGGATAAGAATCCGCCTTCTAATTCAGAGGATGCAGGTTCAATTTCTGGTGGGGGAACTAAGATCCCACATGCCGTGGAGCAACTAAGCCCACGCACTCTAGAGCCTGCGCACCACAACTAGAGAGCTGCTCGCTGCAACTACTGAGCCCGTGTGCAACAACTAGAGAGAAGCCCGCGTGCCACAACTAAGATCCCATGAGCTGCAACTAAGACCGGACACAGCCAAATAAATAATTTTTTTTAAAAAAAGAACATCTTAGTCATTAAAATATTCTCTACGTTATATTCTAGGAGTTTTATCAGGTTACCTTTCTCATTTAGGTTTACAAACTATTTGGGATTTTTGGGTGTGTGGTATTATGCTTTCTATGGTTGACGTATTGTGGCATTCTCATGTCTAATACAGAGTTTAGGATTTTTACCTTTTGTTCATAAGTGAGTTTAGCCTGTTGATTCTTTATTTTGTAGTGGCAGAAATTGGCTATAGGTAATAATTCTTCCTTAAATATCTGGAACATTCACTGGGCCTGGGAATTTCTTTCTGGGGGGGCGGGTCTTAAGTTAGATTGCATTCCTTGAATAGAACTATTCATGCTTTCTTTTCCTCCATCAGTAGTAAGTAGGTAAGGATAAATATTTACTTTTTCTCCATTTGGATATCCATCAGTCTTGGACCATTTGTGAAAACAGTTTTCTTCCCCATCTCTACTCTGCTTTCCCTCCCCCTGGCGCCCACAAGGAGCACCTTGAATATAAACCAGATTACCTTATATTTGTGGTAAGCTTTGGATATTTTATTCTGTTCCTTACTTTTTAATCTATTGTTGCATCAATACCTATTTTAATTACTGCAGCTTTGTAGTAAGTCTTGATACCTGATCACATAAGTCCTACATACTTCTTTCCAGACTATCCTCGTTATCCTTGACCATTTACATTTCCACATAAATAGAAAATCAACTTCTCACATTGTTCAGGACAAAAAAAAAAAGCTTTTTGGCTTTTCTACTTTTTGATTGGGATTGCATTGCACTTGCATTATTATCTACACACCAATTTGGAAAGGATTGGCATCTTTACAATATTGAGTCTTCCGATTAATAAACATGGAAAATCTCTCCATTTATTTAGTTCTTTAACTTATCTCAGTAATGTCTTATATATAGTTTCATGTAGAGATTTTCCTCCTCTTTGGTTTGATTTTTTTTAACATCTTTATTAGAGTATAATTGCTTTACAATGGTGTGTAAATTTCTGCTTTATAACAAAGTGAATTAGCTATACATATACATATATCCCCATATCTCCTCCCTCTTGAGTCTCCCTCTCACCCTCCCTATCCCACCCCTCTAGGTGGTCACAAAGCACCGAGAAAGCACCGAGCTGATCTCCCTGTGCTATGCGGCTGCTTCTCCCTAGCTATGTATTTTACATTTGGTAGTGTATATATGCCCATGCCACTCTCTCACTTCATCCCAGCTTACCCTTCCCTTTCCCCATGTCCTCAAGTCCATTCTCTATGGCTGCATCTTTATTCCTGTCCTGCCCCTAGGTTCTTCAGAACCATTATTTTTTAGATTCCATATATATGTGTTAGCATACAGTATTTGTTTTTCTCTTTCTGACTTACTTCACTCTGTATGACAGTCTCCAACCACATCACTACATATAACTCAATTTCATTTCTTTTTAATGGCTGAGTAATATTCCATTGTATATATGTGCCACATCTTCTTTATCCATTCATCTGTCGATGAACACTTAGGTTGCTTCCATGTCCTGGCTATTGTAAACAGAGCTGCAGTGAACATTCTGGTACATGACTTTTTGAATTAAGGTTTTCTCAGGGTATATGCCCAGTAGTGGGATTACTGGGTTGTATGGTAGTTCTATTTTTTGTTTTTTAAGGAACCTCCATATTGTTCTCCATAGTGGCTGTATCAATTTACATTTCCAACAAGAGTGCAAGAGGGTTCGCTTTTCTTCACATCCTCTCAAGCATTTATTGTTTGTAGACATTTTGATGATGGCCATTCTGACGGATGTGAGGTGATAACTCATTGTAGTTTTGATTTGTATTTCTCTAATGATTAGTGATGTTGAGCATCCTTTCATGGGCTGGTTTGCAATCTGTATATCTTCTTTGGAGAAACGTCTATTTAGGTCTTCTGCCCATTTTTGGATTGGGTTGTTTGTTTTTTTGATATTGAGCTGCATGAGCTCCTTGTGAATTTTGGAGATTAATCCCTTGTCAGTTGCTTCATTTGCAAATATTTTCTCCCATTCTGATGGTTGCCTTTTCATCTTGGTTATGGTTTCCTTTCCTGTGCAAAAGCTTTTAAGTTTCATTAGGTCCCATTTGTTTATTTTTGTTTTTATTTCCATTTCTTTAGGAGGTGGGTCAAAAAGGATCTTGCTGTGATTTATGTCACAGAGTGTTCTGCCTATGTTTTCCTCTAAGAGTTTTATAGTGTCTGGCCTTACATTTAGGTTTTTAATCCATTTTGAGTTTATTTTTGTGTATGGTGTTAGGGAGTGTTCTAATTTCATTCTTTTACATGTAGCTGTCCAGTTTTCCAGGCACCACTTATTGAAGAGGCTGTCTTTTCTCCAGTGTATATTGTCTCCGTTATCAAAAATAAGGTGACCATATGTGCGTGGGTTTATCTCTGGGCTTTCTATCCTGTTCCATTGATCTATATTTCTGTTTTTGTGCCAGTATCATACTGTCTTGATTACTGTAGCTTTGTAGTATAGTCCAAAGTCTGGGAGCCTGATTCCTCCAGCTCCTTTTTTCGTTCTCAAGATTGCTTTGGTTATTCGGGGTCTTTTGTGTTTCCATACAAATTGCGAAATTTTTTGTTCTAGTTCTGTGAAAAATGCCATTGGTAGTTTGATAGGGATTGCACTGAATCTGTAGATTGCTTTGGGTAGTAGAATCATTTTCACAACGTTGATTCTTCCAGTCCAAGAACATTGTATATCTCTCCATCTCTTTGTATCATCTTTAATTTCTTTCATCAGTGTCTTATTGTTTTCTGCATACAGGCCTTTTTTCTCCCTAGGTATCTTTATTCCTAGCTATTTTATTCTTTTTGTTGCAATGGTAAATGGGAGTGTTTTCTAATTTCCCTTTCAGATTTTTCATCATGAGTGTATCCAAATGCAAGAGATTTCTGTGCATTAATTTTGTATCTTGCTACTTTACCAAATTCATTGATTAGCTCTAGTAGTTTTCTGGTAGCATCTTTAGGGTTCTATATGTCTAGTGTCATGTCATCTGCAAACAATGACAGCTTTACTTCTTTTCTGACTTGGATTCCATTTATTTCTTTTTCTACTGTGATTGCTGTGGCTAAAACTTGCAAAACTATGTTGAATAAGAGTGGTGAGAGGAGACAACCTTGTCTTGTTCCTGATCTTAGAGGAATTGGTTTCAGTTTTCACCATTGAGTATGATGCTTGCTGTGGGTTTGTCATATATGTCCCTTATTATGTTGAGGTAAGTTCCCTCTATGCCTACTTTCTGGAGGGTTTTTGTCATAAATCGGTGTTGAATTTTGTCAAAAGCTCTTTCTGCATCTATTGAGATGATCATATGGTTTTTCTCCTTCAGTTTCTTAATATAGTTTATCACATTGATTGATTTGCGTATATTGAAGAATCCTTGCATTCCTGGGATAAACCCCACTTGATCATGCTGTATGATCCTTTTAATGTGCTGCTGGATTCTGTTTGCTAGTATTTTGTTGAGGATTTTTGCATTTATGTTCATCAGTGATATTGGCCTGTGGTTTTCTTTCTTTGTGACTGGTTAGATTTATTTCCAAGTATTTGTGGCTTTTGATGCCATTGTCCATGGTATTGTGCTTTATAATTTTATTTTTTAATTATTTGTTGCTAGAAATTGTTTGTTGCTAGTATATAGAAATGAAATTTATTTTTACATTAACTCAATTTAGAGTTAATGATTTTGTAAGCTTCACTCATTAATTCCAGTAATTTATGTGCACATTCTTCTGGATTTTCTACAGCAACAATTATTTTGTCTGTGAATAATGACAGTTATTTCTTTATTTTCAAGCCTTATGATTTTTTTTTTTGCCTTATTTCGCTGTCTAGGACGTCTAGTGCAATGTTGAATAGAAGTAGTGTTAGCAAATATCTTTGTCTCCTATCTTAAGGAAATAAATTTCAATATTTCATGACTCAGTATTATGCTTCCTATAAGAGTTTGTACATACTATTTGTCAGCCTGAGGAATTCCCTTCTATTCCTAGTTTGTTAAAAAAAAAAAAATTACCATAAAGAAGTATTAGTTTTTAGAAAAGACTTTTACTGTATTGAGTTAATGCTATGATATTTTTTCTCCTTCATTCTGTAAAAGTAATGGATTAAACAAACTGAGTTTTGAATGTTAAAACTACTTTTCATTCTTGAAATAGTCTAACTTGGCTATTGTCTTAGCTTGGGTTCCCCCAGAAGCAGGTCTGAGACAAGGATTTCGTTGCAAGTATAATTAGAGAGTTGAAGAAAATTCTGAACGGAGAGTGGAGAAATGAGACAGGGAAGGAAAGGAAGCCAACAGAGGGTGGGTTATCAAGCCTGTGGCTGTGGTCAGTGACTAGAGCTCACGCTGACCAAGAAAATCTAGGAAATGGTGTGGGCACATGTCTTAGAGTTATCCCACCTGAGGAATGAGAGAATTGGAATATTTATAAACTAGCCTTTCCCACCAATCAATCATTTGTTGAAGACCATTCCTGGAAAGTGTTAATTCCCTGGTATCTATGATCTCCATGCATAGAGACAGAGGGACTTCTGCAGCTCCAGAAAAGCCCTCAGGCAAGAAACAAGCATACTGAAGGTAGAATTTGACCCTCCCACGGGCCAAATCTGCAACTCTGGTGAAATATCATCCTTTCAACATAGTGTGGAATTCTCTTCGCTAATAGTGTTTGGGATTTTTTCTTGTATGTTCATAAAGACATCAACCTCTCTTGATCCTTTTTTTGTAATGGCCTGGTAATTGGCCATTGGTAATATTTCCTGCTTAAATATCCAGAGCATTGGCTGGGCCTGGATATTTCTTTCTGAGATGATTTTAATAGAGGGATTCCATTTTTTAAAATGGAACTATTCAGGCTTTGTTTTCTTGCATCCGTTTTAAGAAGTTGTGGTTTTAAAGGTACTTATTTATCCTGAATTTGCAAATTTCTTGTCACAAAATCTTATCTGTTGTATCCATATTGATACCAGAGAATATTTTTATCTTCTTGAATAGAGCACCTGACATCTCTGATGTAGATAACTTTGCTATCATTCAGAACCACCATAAGATTAAATATTAGGCTTATATTTGTATAACTTAAGAAAGTAAAGAGCTGCTCCACAGTGAATTTCTGCCTACACAGCTAAAAGCTACTAGTAACTTTTCAATGCAGTTAACTCATTGGAAACACAGTTAACTTCACTTAGCACTAACTATGGAAGAAGCAACTGGAGACTCAAGAGTGAAACTCTGAGAACAAATCAGAGCAAGAGATTTCAACTTTGAGTTATCAGACTAGAAATGGTAGGTGAATCCATACAAATGAGCTCACATTCCAGAAAAATAGGGCAAGAGAAAGTTGCCAAGGTTGAAGAGGAAGGAAAGTGGAAAGAAACTGACAACACAAATTAGGAAGAACCAGAGTAATGATGTTGGACATATCAGAGAAGGAACATTTCAAGAGGGAAGAGTCTGTCAGCCAAGCCCAACTGAAACAGTGGTCCTGGAGGATGAGGGCTGAGTACGATCATTTGCTTTTGAGTGACATTTATGAAAGTCCTTTTAGTAAAGGAATAAATGTCAGTAAGGAATTAAGTAGTCAGAAAATGTGGATAATGGATTATTTCACTGATTTCACAGAAATGCCCATACAGTCAGACTGAATGCCAAGCAGTCAGAGATGTTGAAATGTTTCTGTGCCAATAAAGGGAAAGCTCTATACTATAACCTCACCAATCAAGATGCAAGAAGGATAAAGAGCAGTTACGAGTGAACCGGGTCTAACACCCAAAGGTCAAGAACATTACAACACAAACAACAACCCCTTTTTCCTGAAACCTGATATTTAAGGTCCCACAAGATTTAATATTAAAAGAAAGCACTGCTTTTCTTCTGGTCCCTTGTATCACTTAAAGGGTTTTACCAATCTCTATAATAAAAGAAAAAAATACAACAATTCTAAGCGGAGTCATCACACTCTATCATTTTAGCTGTGTTTACATGAAACAAAGAAGTAATGTGTACCCTGGGAAACGAAGCAGAGTGAACTCCTGTTACCCTCACTCTGTCTTTAAGGGCAGTCCAAACTTAAGTGATTTCTGGAAATCTCAAACATGTCGGACAGTCCTAATTTCAGAATCGCAGATAGCACTTCGATAAGCCTAAAGGTTCTGACAGTGAAGTTCTTGATCAACCCTGCTCCAAAAAGAAAGATAATTTTAAGATATTTTTCATGTTATTGCAGAGTACCCTCAATGCTTCAAAAGCATAACCAAACTACATGAGTGCAAAGAGACTAACTGTAATAAATCTTTGTTAAACACTTAGTAATTGCAGAAAATACATGAATGTCAACAGGTCCAGTGTCTCAAGCTATTTTTGAGCTCTTCCCCCATTCCTTCTCTCTAATGGAGGCTTTTCCTTATCTTTTTTCAGTAGAGATGAGCACATCTTCCTAGGATTGATGATGTTGGGGAGGGGGTGGCAGAGAGAATAGAAGTGAATCCTCAGGACTCCTCCCCTGGGCAGATTTAATGATTCTAGCTACTCCCCATCTTAGCTGGAATAATGGGGATTATTAACTGCTAAGACTGCTTTTTTCCCCACCTCAGTCAGCTAAAAACAGTTTCCTGCAACTGAATATATGCATGAAAATGAAATAAATAAATAGATGACTTTTTTCCTAATACTACACTTTGCTCTTTTCTGAACTGCACAAATCAACAGTCCTGGGCCAGATGAGTTACAGTGTCAATGTCGTAACAGTATAGAGTTGGAAGGAACTTTTAAAAGGTTCTGACCCCAACCCCTCATTTTACCAACAAGGAAATGGGGGCCCAGAGATGAAATTACTTGCCCAAGGCCACACAGTTACTGGAAGATCAAGGACTGAAATTCTAGTTATGTTCTACCACATAAACTTTTCTTGCAACAATAAACAACCAATTTCATTTTCTCCTTTCTTTCTTTCTTTCTCTGTCTCTCCCTTCCTTTCTTACTTTCTTCCTCCCTTCCTTCATTTCCCTTCCTTCCTTCCTTTTATTCTTTTCTTCTTTCCTTCTTTCTTCATTTCTTTGAAAAAATATTGAAACAAAACATGAAAAGTATTGTGCTCTTTAACCCACCACTGTCTGTCTCTCCAGGCACCATTAAGAAGCCTTCAGCAGTTTCTTTAAACTGAAACTTGTCATATAGGTTCTCAGCCTAGATTATTTGTTTTTTTCTAATTTGAAAATAACTCCTTATGTATTTTATATTTTGTTAACTTTGCAAAACTCACTTTACCTATGTACTGTCTATTTTAACACTGATTTCTATATGGAGAGCCAACACAACCATTAAAGTTATTTAAAGTGTATCCATTGAAGCGGTGCATGAAATTTTGTGACACAGGTAAGCAAAATTTAGCATGGCATCCAGATTTATTTTAGCACATTAGATATAATTTTTTACACTGATTTTTCTTTACACTGATAGAATTTTGAAGTTGAAAAACATAAACTTGAACACTAATCTAGTTTAATGAGTAACTGTTACCCAGAAGAGTTAAATGGTGTACATGCTGTGGTCATAGAGCTAATTAAGCATTAGAACCCAAGTCTACTGATTGGACAACCTGTTCAATTGTTAACTCCAACACATCATGTTGCCCCCCTAAAAGCAATTTACAGATGAACACAGAGCTATATGCATCTTTCCATCCCTAAAGTACACTTTTGAGTTTTTCCTCAATAATTATTCTTTTTTTATTTGGCGATGGGATGGGGAGAGGATGTTTTGATTCTGTCTGCGTTTCTTGGATTCCACCTTTCTTTCATCTGTGGGCCTTTGCTGCAGTTGCCCTACTGAAATGGTAAACAAACCTCCAGGTTCTTGTCTGATATTATCAAAGAAGGAAAAAAGAAAAGCAAAAGCAGTTCCCTGCACTTATGAAACAGGTTTCCTTCCTGACTGGCACAAGCCATCAATTCTTATGAAAGTAGCTGCATCAAGAGATCTGCTGTACAATTCCTTAAGAATTGGGGCATAGGGGTAGGGGGTGGAATGGGGCTGAGTTTTCATGTTTCAACTTTTACGGAAACTACAGCTTCTGTCTCAGAGGAAAGCATAACTTTGCCTTTTTACTAACAATATCTCCTCTTAGCCAGTTCTGAATCCCACCCCCTTGACTCCCAGCTCATTGAATTAGGTGTCAAATCCCACTGCTTTTATTTCTGAACTCTCTCCCTATGTACTATCTTTGAGGGTGGAGTTTCAACAGCATTATCCTAATTCAGATGCCAGTCAATTCTATGAGACCTAGACTCTTCAGTTAACCTCCAAATGTCTCCCTACGTCTAAAATCTCCTAAATTCAATCCTTCCAAAATGTCTCCATTTTACTTGAATGTCCTATAACATAAGATCTCTGATTACGGTTAATCATTCCCTTCTTGGCACTCTCAATTTCTTTGACTACCAAATCAACGCCCTCTCCTGAGTCTCCCCAGACCCTTTACAGGCTCATCTTCACTGCCAGTCTCTTAAAGATGGTACCCTTTTCTTTTCTCAATATACAAGCTCTGCTGGCCAAATGCATTGACAAGACCTATACCTAACTGATCGCTAACAAAGCTACAACTCCAGGCCAGATCTTTCTCTCATAGTTTAGAGGAAAAAATCTAGAGGTACTTTGTCCAGGATAGAAACCCTGAGATGTGGAGCTATTCAAGTTCAAATTTAAATTAGTTAAAATTTAATATTATTTAAAACTCAATTTCAAGTTGTCACTACCCACATGTGGCTAGTGGGTACCATAGTGGACAGCACAAATACAGAACATTTTTATCAATGCAGAAAGTTCTATTGGACAGTGCTGCTCTAGAAATTCCTACAAATGACATTAAAAAAAAAAAACACCTCTACTTAAAATATCTCTTATATGAATGTCTAAACCTGTTCTTCCATGTGAATTTTCTCTCTACCCTAACCTTACGACTTAGTTCACATTACTTTTGCAATTGTATCCTAGTTGATCTCCCCGCCCACACTCCTGCACACCACCCCCGTCAAATTCATTTTCACAGTGCAGCCAAGAATCTCTTTCCAAAATGTAAATCTGATTGTGTCAGTTTCCCAGTAATAAGCCTTCAGTGGTATATAAGAACTCCCAGTAGTTACATAAGATGACCGCATAATTTATCATCTAAACCCAGACAATTTTGATAATAAAAGGGGATGTTATTAATAATTATGCTCCTACAGTAGGACTACAATGGGGCTCTCAGGTAAACCAGTGTTCATGGTCACCCTGTAGAGAGTCTAAATTTCTTACCTTGGTTTAGAGCTCTTCTATGCTCTGGCCCTGTCTATCTCATCAGCTCAATAGATCTACCTGCCATTCACCAAATGCAATGTCTTGTTTTACATTTCTGTCCATTTGCTTGCTCTGATCCCTATACAAAGATCTCATGTACTCTCTGTGTCATGCCTGTTAAACATAGACTTTTAAAAGATCTATAGAAGCACTACACAGTACTTTTAAAGTATATGTATTTCCTGCTTATGAAATAGTATACAATTCTCAGAGAAACTTGGAAAATGTGGAAAAGTTTAGAAAAGAACAAAAGCATCCATATACCTACCACTCAGAGACAACCACAGTTAATATTTCACTGTGCATTTTTCTCTATCCATGTGTACACACATTGTTTTCTTTCAAAATTTATTTTTTACAATTTTGCAATAGGCCTTTATCATATATTATTTGTATTTTCTCATGTTGTCATCGATATTGTCTTATGAGTTTTAATGGCTGGATATTAATTCATTGTATGAGGCTGCACTGATTTAACTAACTAATCTTGTGCTAGTGATTTCTTGAAATTTTATCAGATTTCTACAATTAAATATGTTCTCTCAGAACAAAAGCACTTCATATTCACTGCAGACTTTTGGAAGGGAAATGTGCAATAAAGAAGAGAGGTTTATCACATTCCAAACAGTGACTGTTATGTTGTTTGAAAGATAAGTCTGTGTGAAAACATACTTCTGAAATTACTATTAAGTCAACACGAAAATATTGCATTTCTTGGAAATATGCAAATTTTCAAGAATGCAAATATTGTACCAAGGTAGATTTTTTTCACAGCTATGAATATTTTTTCTCTTAATATCAGATACTGCCGCTAAGCAAAATTTTTCTAAACGTATACATGTTAAATGTGTTTGTAAGAAATACTTCTTAAGGAATGCACCAGCATTCCAGAAATTCTACCCATGAACATTAAGGTAGAATGTAACCTTTCTGAAAATTTCCACTGCATTTTAATCACAGATGAAATAGAGAGAGATTCATTTTGTAAATGTTTTGTAAAATTTCTGACCTGGGAATTTTTGAAAATATAAATTATTTCTCCCCAAGATGTAAGACTTAACCAAGCATACTTGAACCTGAATTTATGGTTCCAGGAAACATAAAAATGATTAATATATCATAGATATAGTCACCATTTGCCATTCCAGCAAGTGAAAGGTAGACTTGTGAATATATGAATACCAGAACATGTGCCAAAATGCTACCATAATTTTATAACTTGCTGCTGTTCTGCTAATTTTAAAATGACTCCATTCAATCTCAATTAAACTTTTAATATGCCACATCTTGGTACTCATTTGGCAAGAAAATGTCACAAATTTATTCTCATGGTCTCTGTACACTTACCTATTACAGAAATGTTTTAACTACCTCCTTTCAAACAAGAGATATCAAAATATTTAGAACAGAGAATGCAACAATCTAGGATACATAGTGCCTGAGTAATATTAATTTGAAGGAAGTAGTTCAGAACTATAAAAATACCAGTAATTCCTCTCTACTCCAAGCCCTAAACATACACATAGTATAAAACCCAGAAACCATTGTTGAGAAAACACAACCTCCAGAATTTTAGCAAACACATCAACATGTAAACATAGCAGCAACCAGCATCCATGTTTGCAGAGGAGAACCTAAGAGGGCCAGTGGGGCGTGGCCATTCTGAACTGAGCCTTGAAAAAGTGCATGGAACCTGCCTTTGTAGATGGTGTCTGGGTGAAACTGGCAAACATCAGGGATGAGTGTAGCCTGCAGGCTGTGCACACTTGTGCAGACTGATTATAGAAACATAGAAGTGCCAGCAAACACATGTGGGTGTCTTTGGCCAAAAAAGGAAAAAAAGCAAGCTAAGGCTAATGGTTCAGAGCAAAGCCGAACACACTGAAAGCGTGATGGTTATTCCAGGATACACTTGTATGTTTACTAGTGAATCGAGTGTGGTGTGCACTAACACAGGCATGAAAATTGGTACTGATCCTGATGTTTAGGGAGTGAACCCATATCTGTTCAGATCAATTAAATTACTCTGCTTCAGTGTTCAATTTAATTGAGATCATTTCAGTTTGCCGATATATTGATAAGAGAAGATCCAAACTCCAGTTTTCTGCAGGTACATGCCAAGAATCTCCATGGCTTTCACGGAACAGCAGAGGGAGGAGGAGGTGATGAGTGACAGCAGAGCTGATACCAGTTGGCTGGGCTGCTGAGATTAAGCCCACAGCTGTCCTGGCACCAGTGAATAGTCATCTCCTGCGACTTGCACTTTTCACCTTGAAATATGTAATTACTGCCTTGACTAGGGCATCATACTAACTTTTTTTTTTCTACTTCATTTACAAACATTCTTCTTTTTTTTTTGCTCTTTAGCTCCAAATGTTATAGACAAAACAAATATTTTTATAGATCAAATCACATTTTCCTTTGGCTTCCAATATAAATTTTGTAGAGCTCCTCACATGGCCTTAAGGCACATAAGCTAAGATGGTGACCAGTTCAGGCAAGTAAAAGCAGGTGTCATACTTAATACCTGACCGTTGCATAGGGCATCACAGTCTTTCAATCACTTTCACATATATTACTTTATTTCATGCTCACAATAATCTGGTAAGTAAGACAGCCATTAGTGTACCAATGAGAAAACTAATCTGGATTTAGAGACTTCATGTGCTTCTCAAGGTCCCCTGACTAGGAGATATCCAGGTTTTCTAACTCAGAGTTAAGCATTCTTTCCTCTACAATGAAAATTGGATTGCTGTCATATTTTTCCGAAATTTCAAAATATATACATATATTTTTGGATAAGTTTCTCTATATGTTTCTTATACGTTTCTATATATAGATATGTAGATAAGATTTCTATAGCAATCCACATATAGAAATCTAGAGAAGTTTCTATATATGTTATATATATATACATATTTCTATATATTGCCTATTTTTTTTCTAGAAAGGAGAGATCTTGTCTGCCTAAATTCTCTAATTCCACCCCTGTCCTGACACTAGGAGGAGACAGGAACATAACATTTCCTTTGAAGTCAGGGAGGTTTGGGAGGAGGACTCTCTTCTCTGCCTACATGGGAAGAAAGGAAAGAGGAACTAACTCTCCATCCTGGAAATACACACAGAGTGAGTCCCCTATTTTAATATAATGACAATGGTCTCTACACTCCGAAGTCACTTCTCATGCTTGGAGAACGTTGGCATAATAACTTCCAACCTACAAGTCAGGAACTTGGGCTATTGAAAGTTTTATTTAAATGACCTTTCCCTTTAGCACAGTCTGAATGTGAGGCTTCCTATGTCAATACATTGAGTTAGCCTTTGTCAAGAAAGGCAAGCACTGGAATCCTTGTTAGGCAAGCATTTGATTTTAAAGAAAGGATCTAAGAGTCAAGAACAATAGGCAACTCTTCTTGGCTTCATTTGTGCCTTTATTTTGATCTTTTCCTTTTGACACTCTTTTTCAGGCACATCTGGGCAAGTCTACTTAGACTAAGCCTCATTTAAAGGAAACTGATTTATGTCATAGAGTGTTCTGCCTATGTTTTCCTCTAAGAGTTTGATAGTTTCTGGCCTTACATTTAGGTCTTTAATCCATTTTGAGCTTATTTTTGTGCATGGTGTTAGGGAGTGTTCTGATCTCATACTTTTACATGTACCTGTCCAGTTTTCCCAGCACCACATATTGAAGAGGCTTTCTTTTCTCCACTGTATATTCTTGCCTCCTTTATCAACAATAAGGTGACCATATGTGCGTGGGTTTATCTCTGGGCTTTCTATCCTGTTCCATTGATCTATATTTCTGTTTTTGTGCCAGTACCATACTGTCTTGATTACTGTAGCTTTGTAGCATAGTCTGAAGTCAGGAAGCCTGATTCCTCCAGCTCCATTTTTCGTTCTCAAGGTTTCTTTGGCTATTCGGGGTCTTTTGTGTTTCCATACAAATTGTGAAATTTTTTGTTCTAGTTCTGTGAAAAATGCCAGTGGTAGTTTGATAGGGATTGCATTGAATCTGTAGATTGCTTTGGGTAGTAGACTCATTTTCACAATGTTGATTTTTCCCATCCAAGAACATGGTATATATCTCCAGCTATTTGAATCATCTTTAATTTCTTTCATCAGTGTCTTATAATTTTCTGCATACAGGTCTTTTGTTTCCTTAGGTAGGTTTATTCCTAGATATTTTATTCTTTTTGTTGCACCAGTAAATGGGAGTGTTTTCTTAATTTCACTTTCAGATTTTTCATCATTAGTGTATAGGAATGCCAGAGCAAGATCCTTTTTGACCCGCTCCCTAGAGAAATGGAAAAAAAACAAAAATAAACAAATGGGACCTAATGAAACTTAAAAGCTTTTGCACAGCAAAGGAAACCATAAACAAGACCAAAAGACAACCCTCAGAACGGGAGAAAATATTTGCAAATGAAGCAACTGACAAGGGATTAATCTCCAAAATTTACAAACAGCTCATGCAGCTCAATTACAAAAAAACAAACAACCGAATCCAAAAATGGGCAGAAGACCTAAATAGACATTTCTCCAAAGAAGATATACAGATTGCCAACAAACACATGAAAGAATGCTCAACATCATTAATCATTAGAGAAATGCAAATCAAAACTACAATGAGATATCATCTCACACCGGTCAAAATGGCCATCATCAAAAAATCTACAAACAATAAATGCTGGAGAGGGTGTGGAGAAAAGGGAACCCTCTTGCACTGTTGGTGAGAATGTAAGTTGATACAGCCACTATGGAGAACAGTATGGAGGTTCCTTAAAAAACTAAAAATAGAACTACCACATGAGCCAGCAATCCCACTAGTGGGCATATACCCGGAGAAAAGCACAATTCAAAAAGAGTCATGTACCACAATGTTCGTTGAAGCTCTATTTACAGTAGCCAGGACATGGAAGCAACCTAAGTGTCCATTGACAGATGAATGGATAAAGAAGATGTGGCACATGTATACAATGGAATATTACTCACCCATAAAAAGAAGTAAAATTGAGATATTTGTGATGAGGTGGATGAACCTAGAGTCTGTCATACAGAGTGAAGTAAGTCAGAAAGAGGAAAACAAATACCGTATGCTAACACATATATATGGAATCTAAGAAAAAAAAAAGTCATGAAGAACCTAGGGGTAAGATGGGAATAAAGACACAGACCTACTAGAGAATGGACTTGAGGATATGGGGAGGGGGAAGGGTAAGCTGTGACAAAGTGAGAGAGTGGCATGGACATATATACACTACCAAACATAAAATAGATAGCTAGTGGGAAGCAGCTGCGTAGCACAAGGAGATCAGCTCGGTGCTTTGTGACCACCTAGAGGGGTGGGATAGGGAGGGTGGGAGGGATGGAGACACAAGAGGGAAGACATATGGGAACATATGTATATGTATAACTGATTCACTTTGTTATAAAGCAGAAACTAACACACAATTGTAAAGCAATTATATTCCAATAAAGATGTTAAAAATAATTTTAAAAACTAATAATAAAATAGAACAATTAAACAATACACTATAATGGAAAAATAAAAAAATAAAGGAAACTGAAAATTCCACAGTGAAGTTCTCCACTTGACTGAAAGATTTTCACTCTCAGGATGAGTGGAAATTGGACATGATTATCTTTCACTTTGAGATTCATTTAAAATAGAAACAGGTACATCAAAGCCAGGTTGGGGTTAGTAATGAATGGGGAGGAACTGCAGTAACTATTAGGTTCAAGATTTGGCCAAATTCAGCATGAATAGGGCAGAGAGGTTGACAGACAGATTGAGATCAAGACAGATTATAGAGACCACAAATCTCATTAGTCTGTACCTAGGACAATGAATAGTAGAGTCTGCTAAATTGTATTTTGAAATAAAAGAAAATATATTGCGGGGACCATAAATTTTAATTATTAATTAGATATATAGATCTTACCCTTAATTAGTTCACATTTCCCAAAGTAAATAAATACTCAGAGCTGTTTAATTCTCTGCTAACTAATAACAATGTTAAGCAAAAAAAAAGTCAATTCCCGGAAATTGTGTACGTGTGCCTCTCATGCTATTAGTATTTTTTAAGTGACTTCTTTGCAAAAATGGAAACATTCTCAATTATTTTTCTTTCTAGATGTAGTCAAAGACTCTGTCTCAGGGAGCAGAGTTAGGGAGACTATCTATGGTGGATATTCAGAAGGAGATGTCAGTGTATATGTTTCCCTGGGGTGGAATGACTTATTCTCTGTCTTTTGAAGAAGGGGTTGAAAGAATATCTCCATGAGGAATTTCTTTGCAACCTCTAGAGATAAAATGCAAGAATCAAAAGGGCTGCATTATAGTCTAATTTTTCATAATTATAATTTTTTTCTTGTCTTAAAGTAAGCATGTAGAGAATTGAAATAGCACCTATCACGAACAATCATGTGTGTTTTCCTCCTTACTAGAATAGTTAGCACCAAACTCCTCTACAGAATGGTAAAACCCCAAGAGGGTAGGGACCGCTTGTTGGTTGTGTTCCTCAGTGTAGACTCAGCTCTTATCACAGTCCCTGGAACATAATAAAATTTCAATCAATATTTGTAGAATAAATGAGTGAGTCGTACTGTATATTTAAATTGGCTTGAACATTAAACATCTGTACACCCCTATATATCAGAACATATATGGTGAAGAAGGAGCATAGGACTTACAAGCAGACAAGGCTGGATTCTAATCTAAGCCAATCATCAAATGAACTGAGCCTGAGTTCCCCCTCATATGAAATGAGACATACTACTCACTTTGCCAGGCTGTAGTGTAGATTACAGATAATACACATGCGCACAGGTAGAGTCCAGCAGAATATCTGATATATATATAACATGTCCAATAAATTGAAATTATTTTTACCATTTAGTACCTAGATCATTCTATTAAGTAAGTTTAAAATGAAATGCTAAGCCAAAGGCTAGTGCAATCTTTCATAAATGAGAAAAATTCATCTGAAAAGAATAAGTGATTTGCCAAAGGGAAAAGGAGTTGAAGGCAGATTTCACTGGATCAGTCCTCTATTTTTAACAGCACATCTATTTCAGTAAATTCAGCCTATGTTTCCTTAGGCCCCACAAAGCTAAATATATGTGGATTCGTTTCTGTAATCGTTCTTGATATTAATCTTAATCCCTTAAATTTTTATACTTCCTCTGCCTTCGAAACAAGGTAAATAAACTTAGCAACTTTACGTGATAAATCAGTTCTCCCAATGATTTTGGCCTATATCAATTCAGATTATCACAAATATCACGAATATTTGTTGAACTTGATCATTTCAACTTTTTTTTGATCCATCACTTCAACTCTTCAGTTTAATGAAGAGCTAAGTAATACTTGGTAAAATACTCTTTCATCTTATCAAAACACTAGAAAAACTTAGTCTGTGCCTAAGGCAGGCTGTGATACTATTAGGTGGCAGCTTGCCACTTTGCAGAGGCCTCAAATCAGAGAATTCTTTTTAGCAAATTACAATTAACCTGGATGTCTTGAAAACGTCTGGAGAAGACTTCAGCTCATGCATTTCTTAGCTTCCTGCCCTACAGTTTCCTCCTGTGCCTGCTTCTGTCATACCTCCATCATAACTGCCTTCACCATCATTGTGTGTCTTATTCCTGCTTCTCTAATCCCTTACATTCTGATCTGCTGTGTATAGTTAGGGGTCTGAACCATTAGCATCTTCATCTAGAGTCATCTGCAAAATCCAGCAGTGAAACACTTAGAGCAGTGGAAATACAAGACTGGGGGCAGCCTCTACTTGTTATGCAGAGGTGGTAAGCCTTGGCCACCCTTAGCTTCTTTGACTGAGGCTGCCTCATCTATATATCAAGGGTGGTGAAAGTGAAAACACGGATGGTTGCAATTCCTCAAGGTTATTCAGAGGCTCTAAGTCTCTGAAAACTGTAAGTGCTCTCCAAATATTGGTTGCTTTGGGGATTCTTACCAAAAGATCTCTTTTCCCTCAGGTTTACTTTCTACGGTAAAGTGGGAGTTGATAACCACTAAATTGGTGAGCGACAACACCATCAGGAAACTCAAGTATGTAGAAGTAAAGTGTATTAGTCAACTCAGGCTAGTATAACAAAACACCATTGACTGGGTGACTTAAACAACAGACATCTATTTTTCACAGTTCTGGAGGCTAAGTCCAAGATCAAGGTACCAGCCCATTTGATGTCTGGTGAGGGCCTTCTTCCTGGTTTGCAGATGGCTGCCTTCTCACTGCTCCTTCGCATGATGAAGAGGACTCCGATCTCTTCCTCCTCTTATAAGGACACTAATTTCATCACAGGGGCTCCACCCTCATGACTTCATCTAAACCTAATTACCTCCTAAAGGCCCCACCTCTAAAACCATCACTTTGGGGGTTAAGTTTTCAGAATATGAATTCGGTGGGGGGAACACAAATATTCATCCTTAACATAAGAGGTCAAAATATTTTGAAATATCCAAGACATCACAATGTATGAACAATGCACTGAGCTGGGAGCTAGGTGTAGAATTTTAATTCAGGCTTTCTGTCTTGCTCTATAAACTGGGAAAGTCACTTAGCAAATTAGCAATTAATTATGTGCCACACACGGTGCTAGGTATGTGGTGTGTGGCACACATGCGTTGTTTCTTATCTTAAAATATTATAGCAAGGTAAGTATAATTATTCCTGTTTTGCAGATGAGACCCCAAGTGGTTTAGTAGCATGGCTAAGATCACAGACATACTAAACAGAAACCCCAAGATTAAGACCTAGTTCTGCTTCCAAAATCCCTCCCTTCCCCACTCTATCACGCTGATGCTTTCTTCCTAGGTCGTCTTATCTGTGAATTGAATGGTCACTCCAAAGGTTTTCTTAGGTCCCGTTCAACTCAAAATGTGATGATTGACTGTAGGTGACAGGTATCTGAACTGCCCAGATGAGTCAGTCAATTAGCTCTAAACAGATCAACTGATGTGCCTAGAGGTGGACTGTAAGTGTACAGGATGTGAAGGCTCTTCGTTCTCAGGTGCATGGGAAGGAGGCTGGGGAAGCTGCTGTCCCAGCCCTATGGCTATGAGTATCCTCTCCATTGATTCCAGTCTTCTGTGTAGATTAGGCGATTTGGAGTAGGAGTATGTCACGACAAAAGGTGTTTGGGAATCTCTGCAATAAATGAACCATGACTATGTATAACAGAGAAAGTGCTCTGTGGCTTGAAACTATTGGACCAGTTTCATCGGAGTCATGTCATGACTCAGAAGATGACTTGGTTTCCCCAGGAAAAAGCCATAACATAATTTATACGTTCTCCAGGACGTACAGTTCGAGTTGCAAGTAAATTGCAGAGGCAACAGGCTAAGCCAAAAACACTGATCTTCAGAGCGTTCCTAAGTTACTGTACTTATGTGAAAGTTTATTTTAACTAATAGTCTTGCTGCATTTTTAAGACTTTATTAGGTAAATTAGGGCATATGTGTCAGGTTTACCTTCCACTGCTCACCAAAATGAGTTTTGAATTCTGAGGTGTAGTATCCAATTCTACTGAAATGATTCTAGTCTTTTCTTTCCATTGATTCCATAATTTTCAAAGTACATTACACCGTAGAACTATGCAAAGTAGTCACCACAGAATACACTCCTTGACCTAGTTGATGTTTAAAAGGTTATCAAGGGCTTCCCTGGTGGCGCAGTGGTTGAGAGGCCGCCTGCCGATGCAGGGGACACGGGTTCGTGCCCCGGTCCGGGAGGATCCCACATGCCGCGGAGCGGCTGGGCCCGTGAGCCATGGCCGCTGAGCCTGCGCGTCTGGAGCCTGTGCTCCACAATGGGAGAGGCCACAACAGTGAGAGGCCCGTGTACCGCAAAAAAAAAAAAAAAAAAAGTTAACAAGCATGTACATCTTTGAAATATTAAGATTGGAGTTTCCTGGACAAATTGTAAAGCTGGTGCTTCCTCTTGGTTTGGAGGTCAGCTTCTACATTTTACAGCCAAAATGTAAATGACCTTGACCTTCTTCATGAAACAGAACTGTGGAAGTACAGGCTGCTGTGGTTCCTACAATGCCCTTCTTTCCAGGCAGCCTTCCAGGAATAAGAAAGACACTAAGGGACAAAGGAGAGAGATTTAAAAACGTAGCTTCCTGTGGGTAAAATCACACCCATGCCATTAACTGAAGCTGCAACCCCGTAAAGGGACAAGTGCCCTAAAACCAGCTCTTCCAAGAAAAAGAGACATATTACAAACTGGGGGTGATTGCACCACGCTACTTCAGTCTAGGACAAGTAGATATGCTCACCTCACATGCAGAAGAAACCAAAATCTCCATTACTTCTCTCTTTAGTCTTTCACCATACTTGTGTTCGGGACTTTATGGCTTCACATAAAAATATGTTTCACATAAAAAATGTTCAGACTTGTTCACGTTGAACGTTAAGAGGAAGGTGGGCTTTTCTCTAATAGACAATAATAAAATTATTGGTTTTAAATATGTCATAGATTACATTCTCTCTTAAAAGCAATTCATGATTTAGGGTGTCCTTGTATTATTTAACAGTTTAAAACTGGATGCTGCTATTTCTGTGGGATTTAGAAAACCAGTAATTCGCAGATATAATCATGGCAAAGACTTCCTTTTTTCCTCCAAAGGCAAATAATCATCTCATTTTACTTCCTGTCTTAAAAATGAGAGAGTTGATTAGGAGCCAAAATTTACTATCCTTCAGAGCTTGTGCAAATTACAAAATGAAAATAAACTAGCTGTATATAAATATAATAAATATCTCATATTTAGTTTAAATATAATATTGATTTTTTAATATAAAATTCAGTAGCCTTTTGAATAAGACCACCCAATTTATAAAAACCTTAATTGAGATTTTCTAGAATAGAACATGAAATTTACACTCACCAACAGTCCCATAAACTAGAATATCTGGAGGAGCCTGTTACAAAGATAATACCTAGTCCAACAGCTGATAGAAAGGGCTCAGTAAAAACTAAGCACCATGTCAGTGGGATGTTTGTTTTTGTTTTCCTTTTTCAGAGAGAAAGAGAAATGTACCAGGGCTCTGGTAAACTCTGAGGCTTGTGTTGTGCTGTATTGTGCCTAGATTCTTTTCAAAGTCGGTTCCTGCTGTCTTGAGTGCCCAGTACCTTCTTTTCCTGGCACATTTAGAGCCAATACCCAGTTTCCTGACCACCGTTTTAGGTACTGGTTAAATTGATACATGACATTGGCAGGGTGACAGTTCTGCTCCAGCATTTCTTACATCATTTGGTTAAGAAAGTCCCTACTACTAGACTTTTTCCTCTAGGTAGAAACCGGGCTAGACTTTGTTTTTGCCCTGAGATTCTGATAGGATTAAACAATGAATTAAACCTCCTAGCACAAGATTATGTTTTGTCTACACTAAGTAAATGCTTTCTGATGTTATTGCTGTTATCATGATTGGGCCGCTGAGCTTGCAGAGAGCATGGCTAAAATTCAGCCAACACACACACACACACACACACACACACACACACACACACACACACA